>NC_081180.1:590205-890205 GCF_029867415.1 Vicia villosa | reverse complement strand
GAGAATTTGTGCTTATATGGATATCCAAATGAAACATGGGAAGTCAATTTGCCTGTTGAAGAAGTGCCTCCCGAACTTCCCGAGCCAGCGTTGGGTATTAACTTTGCTAGGGATGGCATGCAAGAGAAGGACTGGTTATCACTGGTTGCAGTTCACAGTGACTCGTGGCTGCTTGCTGTCGCGTTCTATTTTGGTGCTCGCTTTGGATTTGGTAAGAGTGAAAGGTAAGGACTTCTGTTCTCTATTATACTCAGGCAAAAACTGTCAACTCTATAATCCTTAGAAATTGCTTTGTTATTCTTATAGAACTCTCAACTTCTTCAACTTATTGATTTTTATTTTTCCCTGAAGTGTTTGACTTGCATACACCTGCTAGTTTTGAACTTCTTTGATACATCTAGGCTGTTTAGAATCATTCATTTCAAGCAGTGCACAGCATTTGAATTAAGTTTTGTTGTCAGTTTAATCTATTTGAAATTTGCAATGTACTTTTTGTTGCTCAGTAGTATACTTATGATTGAGTAGTAATCCCTCCATCCCCCTGTTGAGAAACTTATGGATTATGTTTTGCTTATAACACAAAAATCAGCATGGGACATGCCTATGTGATGTACATTCTTTCTCATGTCTTAAGGTTTATGCTTTGTGTAAGTTACATATTTGTTCTCACACTGCAAGAGGTTTGAAAATAAAATGATCCTCCATTAATCCATTCATTGCAAAGACTATATATGTATTATATTTTTCGCTGTCCAATTAACTTTTCTGCCTGATAATGTTACAATGGACTAGTGGTTCCATATGATTAGGAAATGCGGTATAGTCTTACCTTAAGTTGTTTTGAGTGTAGAATAGATGGTAGATTCTTGCCTTAAATATTTTGGGGATGTGTAGAGAAGACCTAAGGAATCACCAATTAGAAGGGCAGACCAGTTGGAGGATGGTCTCATTCTGATACATAGAAGTAGAGGGATATAAGAAAAACTTTTGGTCAAATCAGTTAGAGTTACATGATCTATCGTTGGACTTAATTCATGAAAGGGTACTATGGTGTTGTTTGATTCGTGTAAATGACCTGCCTAGTGGAAAAAGGCTTTTTTGGTTGATTTATAAAATTTGTAATGCTAGTCTAAAATCTGTATTTTTTTTCTACTTTATCCTTTTATCTTTCACCAGCTGTCTTATTATGCTTTGGAGTCATGGACCTTGGAATTTTATGAGGTTCAAACTTGTTTATCTAAGTATTATAACTTTGGAGTTTGGTGATATGCAGCTGATCAATGTCTTAAATAAAAATTATTTTCACTTTTCTTGGATGCAGCTGTTATAATTCCTAAATCTCCATTTAGTATCTTTTAGTTTGTATGTGGTAACTGGTGATGTAGGTTTGAAGGATGGATGTAATTTCTCATTTCAATTTTACGAATATTATATAACTTTATTCTGATAAGTCTCTTGAATGAAATAACTCAATGATTTACTTGTGTGATATTGTATATTTTCTTAATGTTCTTCTGTGAAAAAAATATTTTGGATGGGTTCAAAGGGCGAAGTTGGGGAGGGTAACAGGGCTAGTGCTTCAGTTGATATTTCGTTCACCTACTCAATGGGAATAACACTAAGTCTTGCTGTTGAATCTTAAGATCTTAGAACATGGAAATGGTTGAGAGTGCACATTGAGATATAACATAGCCTAATGCCAGGATGGTCTTGAAATAATGCATTATTTATTGGTATATCAGCTTTCAGATCTCTAATATAGCTGACACATATCTAGTATGGGTATGTGATATTTTGAATGTTATCGTTGCATTTCACTAGATTGTGTAACTTCATTGGGAGTCTTGAAAGTGCTTAAATTAAAAGTATTCCACTGGCAGTTGAAGGAGGGCAACCTTGTGCTACAAAGCTCCTATGAAAAAGCAGAGTAAGGATCCACTCCATTTCCTAAAAAGAAATGGAGGGTCCATTACTATAGTTTTGTGTGTATATTACACGTATTTCTAAGACATGTGACACATATTTACTATTTAATTAACTTTATGCACACAAAACTATAGTAATGAACCCTCCATTTTTTTTAGGAAATGGAGTGGATCCCTAATCGAAAAAGCAATATTCCTTAAGGAGCCTCAACAAGAAAATATATATTGCTAGAAATCTGATGAATATTGTTGAGCTCGAAGATTTGTTTGTGATACAATACTTACGAGTTTCTTCTAATTTTGGCTCAAATGGATATTTGCAGGAAAAGGCTTTTTCAGATGATTAATGAGCTGCCAACAATCTTTGAGCTCGCAACAGGAACTGCTAAGCAATCAAAGGACCAAACGCCTACTCACAACAATGGTAGCAATAGCAAATTCAAATCAAGTGGAAAGGTATGCAGTTTTCCATTTCATATTCTTATTGCTATCCATGGAAATTCACTTGTGTTTTTCTGTTTGGATACATCCTTTTAACAGTCCCGCCAGTCTGAATCTCAAACCAAGGGTGTGAAGATGTCTGCACCACCCAAAGAAGAGGAGGACAGTGGAGAAGAAGAAGATGATGACGATGAAGATGATGAACAAGGTGCAACCTGTGGTGCTTGTGGTGATAATTATGGCACTGATGAATTCTGGATCTGTTGTGATATGTGCGAGAGATGGTTCCATGGTAAATGTGTTAAAATTACTCCCGCCAAGGCTGAACACATCAAGCAATACAAGTGCCCCAGCTGCAGTACCAAGAAGCCAAGAATTGCATAGCTCTGAAGCTTTGGACCAATGACAAGATTTAGAATGTTTGATAGCATTTTTATAAGTGAAAGTGAAACCATTGTTGCCTGTTCTAGTCAATGCACTTTAGTGGCTACACAGATGTAATTTCAAGTTTTGTGATCGTTCATTCCTGCTGTCTACTGTTATTGGAAATTTGCGTCTTTAAGTAGTCACTGGCAACAAAAATATTATATAAATATATTATGCAGTTTCTGGTTTTAATTTTAATGAATATTTTGTTTATGCATTTTTTTAAAAGCAGCTTCATTTGGACAGTCACCTAGATGAGAGTCCTCAAAGGGACTTGGATGTCAATTTCTGAAAGAAACAAACGAAAAACAGGATGTTGATCATACAAACATTTATTTTGAGGAGGCTGTTGAGGAAATTTTGAGGGGACTGAAGTATGACAGTTTGAATTGCTGGAATGCTCAGACTCCAATTTCCGGGTTACAATTTAAGGATTCAAATTCTTTTCTATTCAAACTATTTCACCTTCAATGGATTTTTGGGAGATGTAATATAGAGATTGTAAAATATTAAAGAAATTAGGCTGTAATCAGATAATTTAGGTATGTAATTAGGGTGTACTAGTCCATGATCTCAATTCACGTGGTCTTTTGTCTTCATAATTATGCAATTTTGAATGCTCTTAGCATAACTAGCGAAAAAACAATATCATCGTAATCACTCACATCAACGTTAATCAATCACTTTTGGGTTAAATTCAACGGATAGATTAATCAATCATGTGATGAATTAAATATAGATTTTTTAAACAACAAAAGTTTTAAAAAATAAAATCAGAACCTAAAATTAAAACTTTGAGCTCATTTATTGCGGAGAAATCAAACTTTGTATTTAGTGGGTGAAGAGAAAATTTGTAGGAGAGACCCAAGATCACTTGGAAGAGATAATGGGGTTTAGGGGTCTCTTTCAATTTATTAAATTTTTTTTTTTTCTAATTCAACCATGAATATACAATAGTGTTAAATCTTTGAGGAAGAGTTTGTCGCATTTTATGATCTTACAAGATTTGAAGGTTAGTCTATACAATTGTGTGGAGAAGATATCTGATTTATAAAATAATTGTAGGAGAAAAACGGTCATTTTTTAAGTTTTTTTTATAGGAATGGTAAAAGACTTTATAATACAACATTATTAAATTAAAAAAATTGAAGACAGAGACAATGTAGTCTTAACTCTTAGGGTTTGTTTGGCTGACAAGAGAAATGGTAAAGAGAGAAGTATAAGAGAAAGAGTGAGAGAAGAAAGAAGTATATGAGAAATAGAGTAGATTTGATATATTGTTTGGTATAAAAGAAATAGAAGAGAAATAGAAAAGAAAGAAATGTTGATTGATTTTAAAATTACACAAATGCCCTCAAAAGTAAAAAAACTATTTGCAAATTGATTTCATTTTTTTGATATTAATTCATTTCAGTACTTATTATTTTCAATTATTAATAATTTCTGATTAATATTTGTTATTTTATTTAATCAATTTATTTTTGTCTTTCTAAAATACCTCATTATCATTTATAAAAATAAATTAAATATGCTACGAGAAACGTTATTTTTTTCCATCAAGCTACATATTAATCTCATCACTAACACCTTTCACTCAAATAATAATATTAATGATCAATTTTTTAAAAAATAGTGGCATGAGGAACATTATGTACAATACACTGTTGAATAATGAAACAAGCACAGAGTGAATAATGAAACAAGAGTTTTTATTTGCAGGGCATAAATGGAAAAATGAGTAGTTCTCCTCCTTTCTTCGCATGGGTGAGAGAATCAGAAAATGTATGGGTCCCACGCAATTTCTCTCTCTCTTCGCTAGTTCTTTGCTCTCCCAAACGAGAGAAGTTGGGTATCTCTCATCTACTTCCCTCTCTGTTACTTCTCTCTTTCATATTTCACTCATACCAAACAGAGTGTTAACGTAGTCCTCCTATAAGGATTTTTGAGAAAAACCCATTCCACTTTACAAGGTGTGCCCCAATGAAAATTTGAAAATACATTCATCGTGCACGATGTATTTCTTAGATGTACTTAAAGATCCCCTTATTTTTTTGTATTTCAGTCGACTACTTTATTTTTTTTGTCAAAATATATTTCAAATATGCATCTCGATAATATTCTGCGGTGAATCCGAAGATACATAGTTGTAAAATACCATGAATGTATTATATGCAACATCAATCTCTTAATTTTGTCATTTTTTGAGGCTAACTTATATTTTAGGTTATAAATTAAAAAATGTGTACATTAATTGTTTCAAACATACTATATACACATTAAAAAAAATTAGGGTAAGAAGACACTGATTAAGAGATTAAAAAGGTAAATTGAGTTTTATTTAATAAAGTAAAAAGATATGTTTTAATCCAAAATATATGTATTCAATGCAAATAAATAATTAGCTTTTCTATAGAATATTGTGTGTGTTCAAATGCAATGAATTTATGATATTTTCTTTATTTATAATGCTTAACCAGTGCTCCGGGGCACTCGTTAGCATGACCAATTAAACTAAAATTAAATTATATAGAATATGGATAATTTGTTCTAAAAAGGAAAAAAAAATAATAAAAACAAACATAAATTATTGGGTATGTCTCACCACCCGCAGGGCAGGTCCTTTGAATTTGCGTGCCTTGAGCGAATCAAAAGAATGGTGCCCCTATAATTTTTTTAACAATAAATACATAAGGATAAAATAAATAATTAGATAAAAAAACACATTTTTATTTGACATTATGCAAAAAGAATACAAGTATGGATCTTTGAATCAATGTTTATACTACATCAAAACATAAACCACTATAAAGAGACTTATTCATCTTCTTCTTGATCCAATCTTTTTTCCTATAAAAAATTGACCAAAATTTTAAATTTATTTAAATATCATCCATTAGCTGTTTTTGTTGCAAAAATCATTAATAATTTATTCATAATCAAGGTTTTTCAAAAATTATTTTCAATTGAAATCAACAAAAGACTATTTAATCTATCTTGTGGCATAGTAGATCTCAAATAAGATTTTAATAATTTTAATTTAGAAAAACTTCTTTCAGCAGATGTAACACTGATAGAAATATTCAATATTATTATATAAGTTATGCATGCAATAGAAAAACAATTAAAAGTCTTTAAAGAACTCAATATCATATACATTGATTTTGATTCAGTTGTTAAAACTTCTATAATAACTTTCAATTCTTCAAACAAAATTTCACCATCAAGATCAAGAGAATCGTCATGTTTTAAACAAATTTCAAGATGTTTATAACATCTTTCAAGTCCCTATCAAATAATGATCCAAGTCTTTCAATACTAAACAAGAATCCAAAAATATTTTCATGTGCTATACTGCTAAAATCTTCTATCAAGTGAGCCAATTGTTTGATCTACAATATATAAGAAATAGTGATTTCAAAAAGATTCTTCAGCAGACTCAAGATTCAGTTGTGTGGGTTTAGATAGATTTTCATCAGTGTTGTTTTCTACGAATTTGACATTCAATCTCCATTTCATTCTCAATCTTTTCAGCACTATCCTTAGCATTTACAAATCCATATTCTTTTTTAATATATATAGATGTAAAAAGTATTTTTTTTGGTGCCCCTAAAATTACGGGGCCCTGGGATCCCGCCCCGCGAGCCCGTGCTCAGGGCCACCCCTGACCACCCGACTTCTCCTCCACCTGCACTGCAAGACATTAAAGTGTTTGGGCAATAATGTCTTCTACGACGGCCAACTAGGGTCTGTCTTTCTCAAAAAGTTCAACCTCTATGCTCAATATCTACATATCCATAATACGCTGACAGACCCAGGCCCGGCCATTCCCAGGTGCAGCATGAGCTGCAGCACTGGGCCCCAATTTTTTGGGAGGCCCACCTCAAGTTCATTTAGTCAATTTTCTATATTTTACAATTTAGTAATAACATTGAATACATACTAATAAAGTATCAAATATTTGTGATTGCCATCAAAACACTTGATAATGAATTAACTACATAAATGTCATATTAAATATTGTGTGTTCAATTTTTTGAAAAAGTTAAAAATTGAGAGACAGTGTATATTATTAAACAAAAAAAGAAAAAGACAAAGTGTATGTATAATTTAGTTTGATTTAGTTATAAAAACATAAGTTATTGTTTTTGAGTAAAATAAAAATAAATTAAGCAGTAGGTATTTTTTAAACTCTAAAGTTTTAGAGTGAGACAAATAAAATTCTATTAATTTTAAATTATATTACACTTTTTTTTATCTTAGTCGTTAGATAGACTAAGTTTTGTTTTATTTCAAAGCTCCAACTTAATAATACATTAATTAAAAAAACAAATAAATTTAATTTGTCTATTTATTATCATTTTAAATAAAATATAACTCAAGCAAATTAACAATGTTTTATATAGGGTTAACCTTTCTCAGGTAGCACCATTGGTCCTAAATTTTTGAGAGGTTCACATTTTTTTTAATTAAAAAATAAATAAATTTTAAATTTAATTTTTTAAAAATACTTCTAAAATCATAATTTGTTTTTAAGTATTTGTTATTTTATATACATTTTTAAAAAAACAGGTATAAAATTATATTTTTTTATAATTATATATTTTTAATTTAACTCTATTTTATAAATAAGAACAGGGCCCTCGAATTGATTGGGCCGGCCCTGGACAGACCGATAATACATCCTTAATGTGGTCATCCATAGCCTCCAGTATCTCTTGATTAGATGATATAGGTGATCTTTCTGGAACGTCTGATGTCATGACAGGATGTGACAACCTATATAACCATGTGATGTAGTCCTCTCTGCATAAGCCCTACGATAGTCCTCTATCAAGATCCTCAATCATGGCATCAAAATTAACGTTATATGAAATTTCATTTTGACATTAATCTTTAGATATCTTGATGGTATAGTAAATAATTGTAGATTGATCTCAAACTTTATAATGTGATCTATTTGATAGTTTGTTTCATTCCAACAATTGATTTTAAAAAATATTTATTCGAAATAAAGTTATGAATGAGTGTAACTCGTAGTTTAACTCTTCGGGTGCAATTTGATCCCTCTTCACACACACACGCGCGCGCGCGCGCACACATATATATATATATATATATATATAAATATATATATATATATATATATAAATATATATATATATATATATATATATATATATATATATATATATATATATATATATAAAACAAATAAATATGCATTAATAATAAAAAATGGATATTAATTAGTGGACCATAGTAACAACATTACCTATTTCTCTATATGACCGTGAAGGAAATAAAATTATGAGATGAAGCTAGATATTGAGCATGATTGATCGAGATAAGACAGGATAATCAATCCTTTATTAGTAATTATTAATCACAATTATTGTAATTAACTCTTTTAACAAAATGAAAACAAGAATAAAAGGAAAACTAACGCAAAACCCACCCAATACTAGCATATATTTAATTATGAATCCTTTAATAGTTAAATGCATATGATAATCGAGAGCGTAAAAAAGGAGAAAGAATCAAAACAATGAATAAATAAAAACTATTTCGAAATATAAAAATTTCCAACAGCAACAAATGCCAGTGTCTTCTTTCTCCGTTGTGTGAAGTTCAGATCTGCTACGGGCGTTTGTAGGTGAACTCGTCCCTGTTATCGTGAATGTAGCAGAGAGAGAAGAAGAAGATGAATGATCCAAGTAATCTTCATTTGAAGAAGGAGCTTACTCAAATTCGAAAAGCTGCTCGTGTTTTGAGGGATCCAGGTACTACTTCTTCATGGAAATCTACTTCGAGATCTGTTCCTGCTGCTGCTGTTTCTGCTACGACTCCATTGAGGAAGAATCTCAATTCATCTCATGCTTCTGGTAATGGTAACAAGAGTGTTTTCTTGTATAACTGGAATAACTCTAAATCTGTCAAAGACGATGAACAAGAACAACAACGCATTGAAGAAGATGAAGATGAAGATGGAGATGGTTCTTCCTCTTTACTTGGAAGTTTGAGCGATGCGCGCAACGGTTGTGATGATTCAAAGAGTGACGGTGGGACCCGCAGTTCGTTTCTCCGAAATCCGAATGCTAGAAGAGCGGTTCCTCTTCATGTTAATAAGAAGAAAAAGAGTAAGAAAAATCGTTATGCTTTGTCGCCGTTGGTTAATAATGATGATTCTGATGATTATTGTAACTCGTTTTCTGGTGCTTCTTCGCTTCTTCTTAGGCTTAAGAGTAAGAATAAGTTTGTTAGAAGGACTAGTTTGAAAGAGGATGATTCTTATTCCTATAGTACCCCTGCATTGTCTACTAGCTCTTTTAATAGGTATCTTCGTCGTTATCCTAGTACTGTTGGATCGTATACGACTTCTATGAATGATGGGGATGATGAAATTGATGAGGGTTTGGATCTGCCGGGGAGTCGGGGGTGTGGGATTCCGTGTTATTGGTCGAAGAGGACGCCGAAGCATAGAGGGGGATGTGGGAGTTGTTGTTCTCCTTTGTTTTCGGATACTTTGAGGAGGAAGGGTAGTAGTATGTTGTGTGGAAGTCAGTCTATGTATTCGAGACACCGAAGATCGTCTTCTTCAACTTCGCTGACGCAGAAGAGGAGAATGTATTTGAGGAATGGTCGTGGTGGAGGAGGAGGAGGAGTTATTCCTTTGCTTAATAGCACTAGTAGTGGTGATGTGAGACAGTGTTCGTCGTCTATTGGTATTGGTAGGAGTAGGACGGATGATGAACTTTCTAGTAACTTTGGGGAGCTTGATCTTGAGGGATTGAGTAGACTTGATGGAAGAAGGTGGTCATCGAGTTGTAGGAGTCAAGAGGGTCTGGAGATTGTTCCTCTCAATGGAGGTGATGAAGAAGGCTCCTCCGAAAACGGTAGAAGTTTCAGCCACAAGTATAAGCCTTTGTTCTTTGGTGAACTCATTGGGCAGAATATTGTGGTTCACTCACTCATCAATGCTGTTTCAAGAGGCAGAATTGCTCCTGTCTATCTTTTTCAGGGTCCACGTGGGACTGGCAAAACATCTACTGCTAGGATATTTGCCACCGCCTTGAATTGTGCGGCTTCTGATGAAGGTAAGCCTTGTGGTTACTGCAGGGAATGTGCTGATTTTATTTCTGGTAAGAGCAGTGATCTGGTGGAGGTCGATGCGTCTAATAAGAAAGGAATTGATAGAGCTAGGTATCTTCTGAAAAGATTGTCGGTTGGGTCTTCTTCGGCGGCCTCCTCGCGATATACGGTTTTTGTTATTGATGAATGTCACTTGTTAACCTCCAAGACATGGCTTGGATTTCTCAAGTTTCTTGAAGAACCGCCTCAGCATGTTGTGTTCATACTTATAACATCAGATATTGACAATGTGCCAAGAACAATACAGTCTCGATGTCAGAAGTATCTTTTCAATAAAGTTAAAGATGGGGATATTGTGACAAGGTTAAGGAAAATATCTACTCAGGAGAACCTCGAAGTCGACACAGATGCCTTGGATCTTATTGCCATGAATGCAGACGGTTCACTTCGAGATGCAGAGACAATGTTAGAACAGCTTAGTTTGCTGGGAAAAAGAATCACTACTTCTCTTGTCAACGAACTTGTGAGTTTGCTGTGACTATTTTTCTTTGAAATATAACGGTTCTGACAATGCTTTTGTCTTCCACATAAGTTTTTCTTTTGGTTATATGAGTATATCATTGACAAATAATGCTCTTTTGTATCACCTGCAACAGGTGGGAGTTGTTTCAGATGAAAAATTATTGGAACTTTTGGAATTAGCAATGTCAGCAGACACTGCAGAGACGGTGAAAAGATCCAGAGAATTGATGGACTCCGGAGTTGATCCAATGGTTTTGATGTCTCAACTAGCTGGCCTTATTATGGACATCATTGCTGGATCATACGCGGTCGTTGACACCAAACCCGACGGTTCATTCTTTGGTGGTCGGAGTTGTGAGTGCAATCTCTGTTTCCATTTCATAAGATCTTTATTTTTGTTCATCATATTTTTGCATTGATATCGTGGTTAGTCTTCTTTTTTGTGGACCTTAATCTTTGGTACATATTATCAATACACGACATGTTTAGAGAATGTTGTATCTGCTTTGGTCATTTTCTCCTATATGTTTTGGGTGCTTTTTATCCTTTTTCATTGTCATACAATGAAAATCATACAATCCGATGATTATTGAAATATGCAATTGGATTTCATGCTCAGTGAATGAAGTGGAGTTGGAGAGACTAAAAAATGCTTTGAAGCTTCTCTCAGAGGCTGAGAAACAGTTGAGGACTTCTAGTGAACGCTCAACTTGGTTTACAGCAACTCTTTTACAACTTGGTTCCGTACCTTCTTCGGATGTTACTCAGTCTAGCAGCAGCAGGAGGCAGAGCTACAAGACAACGGAAGATGAACCGTCAAGTGCTTCAAGGGACGTTACTTCTTTCAAGCACAAGTCAGGCCTCCAATATATGTCTCAAAAATCAACTCCCACTGCTTCCCACCAAAAAGCATTAAATGGCAGTTCCGGCCTTCAAAATGGCTTGAAATCAAAACCATCAAATAGCCCGGTTATAAATGATGGCTCCACAGTGGTCTCGTCTGATGATCTTATAGTTGGGAATACAATGTTTAGATGCATAGATTCAGAGAAGTTATGCGACATATGGGCATGTTGTATTGAGAGGTGCCACTCTAAGACATTAAGACAGCTGCTACAAGATTATGGAAAGCTTGTGTCCATATCCGAAGTTCAAGGTAAGCTGATAGTATGCACAAAACAGATGTTCTTGCTTTGTACTAAGCTCCTTACATTTAACAAACCCGATACAAGATGCTTTTTATTGCTATGATTTTCAAATTCTGAAGCAGTCAGTGATTCACTTGCGCATTGTTTTTATTGATGAGAACTATCCATTGATTGCTTGATACTCATAAATGTTTCTGCATACGTCTCTTTTCCAGTTCAGTTATGCCTAGTTCTATCATTAAAACAAGCTAATGACTCTTTACTGGTTACTAGATATTTTGTGAAATATTATATACCCAAGAATAATCTTGGATCTATTATTTATTCATCATTATTCCCTCTAATACAATTTATACATATTCTAACAGCTTTTTCATCTAGTGTTTTCATTTTTGAAGACCTTCTTTCTCGTTCCTTTGCAGTATAACATCTCTCCCTGTTCTTTCCCCTGATTTAATGCTGATCTTTTACACCTTATTATTAAAATCCGGCTTTTATTTTGTCATGTATTGTTCCCTCTTCCTAATGTGTAGTTCTTCTAGCAGGTGTTCTTGTAGCATATGTTGCATTTGGGGATGAAGATATTAAACTCAGGGTTGAAAGGTTTTTAAGCAGCATTACAAACTCCTTGGAGATTGTTCTTAGACGCATTGTGGAGGTCAGAATTATCCTCTTGCCAGATGGTGAAGGTGAAAATCAGGTTAATTTGCCGCCAGGTCTAAAGCAAGCTGCGTCATTACTGGCAAGTGAGGACGAACAAAGGCGAGGCCATATGAATGGAACTGTGTCATATTCAAGTTTGCATCAATCTGCCCTAGGTTCATCAGATATTTTGACCGAAGGAAATGGCGTGAAGGAAAGAAGACGGGATAATCCAGTGCAGAGAATTGAATCCATCATTCGTGAGCAGAGGTTGGAAACTGCCTGGTTGCAGGCTGTAGAAAAAGGTTCCCCTGGATCATTGAGTCGCTTGAGACCTGAGAAGAATCAAGTCCTGCCTCAGGATGGTGCTTATTGTGTAAGCTCAATGGAGTCCATGGATTCATTAAGATTTTCCTCTCAACAGCATAGAGAAGATGGCGCAAATAGTGATCTTAAAATTTTGGGCCTTAAAAATGGAAGGGTCCTACCGAAGGATCAGATAGGTAAAAGGTCCGACAGTCACCCGATGTCCCCAAGTATATTGCATAACAGCAGTTTAGCAACAATGTCTGTAAAAGATAACCCGTAAGTCTTCCATCAATTGTGCAATCTATTTCTCTTGTACAATATGATTAGAAACTGTATCAAATTGCTTGGTGAAGTCATTGCATGATTGGTGGACAAAGTAGCTGTCATGTTTAGAGTGTGTTTCTTGGATGCACAAACTAATAATTTCTTGTAGGATAGTGGAATAATTTTGTCTTTGAAGAGTTAAAAAACAATTCCAATGCTTTAACTAATCATTTGGAAATAACAATAGAATGTAGAATTTAAATGAAAAATATTGGGAAAAAAATACTAATGTGTGTAATGAGTGAGATATCTTTTGGATTTTTTGGTTGTTTTTGTCAAAATTCAGTTTATATTTGTTGCTTACTGCCATTCTTAATTGTTTTTTTCTGCAGGGGTTATGAATCGGGTTCGGGAGGTAGAGGTTGTGGATTTTTATGTTGGAATAGAAAGTCCAACAATAAAAGGACAGGGAAGGTAACAACAATCTGAGCTTACATTTTCTGAAAATTCATCTACTTATCTAAATAACGAATCTGATGTCTGATCAAACTTGTTTAATTCTGTTGGAAGCAGATAAAGGGCACCCCAGTTGGAGGATCGCGTAAAGTCGGGCGTTCTTCAGTGTTAGGTGACTATGGTAAGCGGAAGAAAAATGAGCGGAAAAGATAAGGGGGCATTATTATACATTCTTTTTCCTTAGTAGAAAATTTCCCTACCTTTACTTTCTTTATTCAATCGGGGCGATTCTTCAAGGATGTGAGTGTAAAATGTGAAAGGTTTTGATGTTCAACAGCTTCTGATTATGTTCCTCCTTTGCTCCATCCTTTGTTTATTAAATTAATAAAGAGAAACAGTGTAACTTTTTTTATACTTTCTTCATAATTATAATCATAATTGCTTTAATAATTTTTATCCTTCTAAGTTGTGTCTTGTTAAGAGAAGTATCATTTACTTTTTCCAAATATAAACTGTTAGAAATGAGAAAAGCTCACAACACTTAACACATAAAGTTGTTGAAATTCAAATGGCATTCTTTTCAAGCAAGCATAGTAATACTATAAGTAGTAGAAAAAGAAGAGGGAAATGAGTTGATAGCAACGTGGTAAAAAGTGATTATAGTTGAGTTTCAGGAAAAGCTGGTTTGGTACTTGGTAGTAGTGAGTGTGAACGAGCGTGCATATATAAAGGTGTACTTTGACCATAGTAGGTAAAGTTTATGCTACTTTTACTAGTAAATTGAATGAAGGTTGAGAGCTGTTATATTGGTTGAAATGTGACAAGTGTCAATCAATGTAGTTTTTTCAATCATCTCATAACTTTTGTGCTTTACAGCTAACAGTATATTAATTGAAATTGACTCATAATCTACTAGCAAGTTCATAGAAGAATGCGGTGCACCAATATAATAATATTATGATTCATACAAAAACATCCCGCCAAAATATACCAACCAATCAATTACTCTGGAAATTGAGTTAGACATTTTGTCATTGTCGATGCGTCCACCACTATCACTCACCATATCCAATGCTTTGAATTTCACTTCTTGTCTTTTTATTCAACATCGCTTGTTCAGCTATAGTAATTATTTGAATTTTTAACCTACGTCCCCTCTTAAACCTCAAAATTCAATATTTTTTCCAATGTCTTAAGCTTTTCCATTTATAATTTTTTAATTATTTAATAATTTGTATCAAGTTATTAAACTAAAATAACTTATAAATTTTGAGTAGAAAATAAAAAATATTAAATAAAAAAATAAAAAAATATTACAAAGAAATTAAAATACTTTATTACAAAAAAAAATGAATCTGTCTTTGTTTGGGTCCTTGTAGGTGACACCTGATTCAACATCGACGAGATACTCTTTGCCGTTGACCTTTACAAGGTACCTTTTGGTTTGTGGTGGTTGAGAATAACTCTCCTTCATATTTGCTTTCAAAATCTAACTTGATGTTTGACGTGATATGATTGTGTTGTTTGTGGGTTTGATGTTTCAATGAAGGAGTAGTAAATAGAAAATATGTTGAGAAATTTAATAAAGTGTAACTAGTTTGCAATTTACTTGGTAGAAAATAGATTGACATATGAATTTGAATTTTCTAGTACTATAGATTGCAATTGTGATCATTCCATAGTTGGAGAAAGACGACACGTCGAGTCGAGTAAATGTATCTACATCTTTGTACATGACTTTAAACATGCCTCTGTATAGTTGTGATAAACAAACATATCGCTAAGTGTATTGGTATATTTGTAAAAGACCTACAAAAGGCAACATAGAAGGTTCACTAAAGGAGGGTGATGTAACATATCGCCCATGACTTCCTCGTAATCTCCTATTTAGTGAAACATACACTTATTTAGTAGTTGTTTCTACCATTTTCGGAATTAATCGCTCGATTAGTGAGAACGTAGGAAGTGATATGTCCCAGTTCTCAACAGTCCGAAGAAGGAGTCAAAGGAGAATATAAGTCCTCCTAAATAATAGGAGAGTTGTTTGCCCACTCCACTACCTCTATAAGCGATTACCACTTCCTAGGAGCCTGAGGTCCATGCCTATGGACTTATATAAATTCCTCAACCATAAGGTTAGAAGGGGACCCGAGGGAGAACATAAAATACCCTACACACGAGCTTTTCACCTTCAAGTCATCATTGTGGGTTAAGTTTGATGGGTTCAACGACCCGTATGACCATTTCTCCTCCATCAACATACATATGAAATTCATTTGGAGCTCATGATTTTTAAAAATGCAGGTTCCTCTCTAGCACCTTTAGAGACGACCCTAAGGTGGTACACGGGCCTTCGTCGATTATTTATCACTAACTATCAAGACTTGGTTGAGAAACTAGTCCACCAGTTTGCAGAAAGTAGGCAGATAAAGATGGCCACCACCAGCCTTTTCAACATTCACCAAGGCCCCTCTAAGTCTATAAAGGAGTACCTCACCCACTTCAATAAGGAGACAATTAAGACCTTTCACCCAACTAGGAAATGTTTGTGGGAGAATTTCAAAATGGGCTCAAGGCAAGACATTTTAATGAATCCCTTGCCTTAATGCACGCGTCTTCTTTGGATGAGGTGGTGACACGTGCATAAAGCTATATAAAGGGTGAGGAAAGCAATGTTGAAAAGAAGGCCAAAGATGTCAAAAAGCGTACCTCCAGTAATCCTGATAGATATACCAATTATAGAAGAATTAGTACACCTTGCTAGGGGTGGCAAAATGATACCGGCCCGTCAGACATGCCCATTTTTCCCACACTTTTATGCGGGCAAGACAAGGTTTTAGGTTCGCACCCTCTAATATTCCCGCTTCGCCCCGTACTTTTGCGGGCTTTTGCATCAGCGGGCATTAACATGAATTGTGCAATTTTTAGGCTTAAAAAGTGCAATGCCTGTGGGTATGCCTCACTCCGCACTCATTTTTTACAAGGCGGGGCAAGGTTTTAGACCCACACCTTAAACAAATCCCACTCTGCTTCGTTTTTTCCGGACTTTTGTGGGGAGGGCCTAAACGGGGCGGAGTACTCTCTCCCTGATGGACGGGTTGGGGTTATGTGGGGAGATAAAGAGATCTACTGGAAGTGTTACATAGAGAGTCTGAAGTTGAAAAAAAATGAAAGACACAGGAGTAAATGTGGTTGGCGTAAAGTTGGGAGTCAAGCCACGAGAAGTAACTCTCAAGAGGGTCTGACCTCTCAAATATAAGAAAGCACTAAGGCAGCAGGAGAAGATTTTTGTTAAAAGCTTATTATTTAGGCGTTCAACCATGTTTAGCTTAACTTCATTTACTATTTTAGTATATTAGGAGAGTTACAATATTTGTCTCTTATATGGTTGAATTTATGACAAATTTTGTTTTTTGGGGAGCAGTGTTTTCCCATATATTGACAATGAGGCGCGAGGTGCTTTAATGAAGCCCCTCACGTTATTATTGGGAATATTATTGCTTCATTTTGCAGGAAACCGACGAGAGAAATGTATTTTATCGAAACGAAACTTCGAGGAGACCATATATGTTGGATCCTCATGAATGAATCATAGTCACCCTTCGAAGTGACCGCACATGTTGGATCGTCATGTAGGAATCTTTGCCACTCATCAAGGCGATTAAGCATGTTGGATCCTTATGCATGAATCCTTGCCACCCCTGGGGAAACATTTTCATCCTTATGAACAAATTCTTATTCCTCAAGATTAGAACAACGCTTAAACATGTTTGAAGAATATTTTAAGACATGTCACACAAAAATAAAATAATGATAAACAAAGGCATTTGATCAAATCCCTATGGATGAAAATGGAAATGACGCCTTCAAGGGTATATTTTGCCATCAAGGGCATGATTGAAAAATAAAGTCAAAGAGGACCAAAAAGAAACATAAATACTTCTAACCCACTGGTCTTCCTTAGGGGCCTGTATTTTCTCATAAGCATCCTTTTGCGGATTCACCGATGAATTAACTTCCTTGACCTCCTTGTATCCCTCAGGCCTAACTTGGGCGTCTTTATCAGGGTAAGAAAATGGATTATTAGAGGAAGTACCCTTATTTTCTTCCACCAAATGACAATCACAAACCACTTTGAATATGTCTAGAGGGCTCATATCCAACTTAAGATGAATGAAAACCACCAGCTCTTACGCTCCCTAAAAGAAAAATAAGAGGTATCCACTAAATGTTTCAAAGATAATGTAACAAGGAACTTGAAGATTCACAATGGTGAAAGAGAGGAAGTGTGAAAACTCGTCTGGTCGACTGTGCGCTTAGTGTTGTATTAGAGTGACCCGAGTATTGTAAAAGTGTTAGATTAATTCATAATTAACTAAGGTAACTTTCACAAATTCATAAATATTTTTTAGGACCCTCCCTTTTTGGTAAAATCACTAAAAAATGTTTTAAGCAAATAACTAATTGGTTACTAACTCAAATAACCCCTTATGAGTGAAATTATACTAGATAATCGATTATCACTTGAGAATAATTGATTATCTCTTTTGTAATTCCTTATAATCGATTATTAACATCATAATGTGAAAACTTTCCATATTTATACTACTTAATCAATTATATCTATGGCCAACTTCATGTTAAGACTTCTTAGAAATTAAGTGTAGCCAATGACAACCACCTCTACATTGTCGAAAGATGCATTATCCATCATTTCCCGTAATCATATACAAGGGAACATAACCATATGACATATATTAATAGAGGGTTCATTATAAAATTAGATAATTTCATATCTTATCCTAAAATACGCTATATACCAAATATCCACATCCTGTATCCTTGTCCATTAAATCTCCTTATTAGGATCCCCACTGAGTTCAATAAGAATGGGTATACCTATAAAAGATAAAGTACATCTTCACACACACCCATATACACCAATTCAAGACGTAATTTAAAAACACCCTCATTTTGCCATAATTTAGTCCGGAGATACATCTCCGAAATAACCCCTTATGCACTTCATCCCTTCGTAACTGAGGCACATCCTCATTTTGCTATATTCCATCCATCCAATATTTAGGTAGTAAATTTTGACATTATTTTTTAGAAATACACTAATGTATAGACCATGTATTATAACTATACTATCTTAATAATTTTTATCAATTAAACTATACAATGATGTAACAAGATGAAAATAACATATATTAGAATCAATCAAGAACCATAACACTGTTAAAATAACAAATTACAAACGATAATACTATCAATAATCCATAATACAAATACTATCCAACTGGATATATCAAACCTCCTTGTTCCTTCGTCGCCTCTTATACTGCAATGTTGTTCATGCCTAAGATAGAAAGACATCTACAATGGAACTCCCAGAAGTGCCTTCCGAAAAGACTCCTCTCCCTATACCCGCTTGCACAAGATCCATAATACAATGACATGCAGGTAACCCATTAATGGAATTGATTGTCCAGCCTGCTCCTCCCTTAATATCTTCTGAAGAGCTAGCCTAGGTGGATCTCCTTGAGCATCTTGTGTCATGTAAGTATGCGACATCCTGAAACACCACTGGATGTAGTCAAATGCACTACTCCATTCGCTAGGAGCTACTGCAGCTTGTGTTTCAACCGATACCAAATGATTAAAGAATCATCATACACGACATATATATCTTTGCGGACCATAGTAAACAAAAAAGACACTAAGGGTTATCTTGGAACAACCTGCACAAACCCGAATTGGCACGTGACTCACTCTGGCTGACGTGGATACATCAGGCATGATCCACAAGCTGACCATCAAGAGAAGAAGGTCATGTCATCCAAAGGATGTAATTGATAGTGATTGTCGTACATCTGAAAGCGTATATCATTGACTGTTGTTCGCTTAAGATACACTATGAAGAGCTTGATCGACTGATTCTATCTGAACGAGACAAATGCACAAGCATGTGGCATATCCTCGATGTAGTTATCAATAAATGACCAGCCAGAGATACGTAGAAAGTGTTGGAAGATCCATGCCTGAAAAATGATATTGATGAATTATTAATAATGGTGTAGCATAAATATTATTAAAATGGTACAATAAAAATGAATAATGCAACCATATCTACGTAAACAACATGCAACTAGCTGTCATTCGTTTGGTCTTTCAAAGACAGCCTTCAGCTAACTTGGAGTATATGTAAATTAAACAAGCGCCCCCAGTTGTACTCTTGAATCTGCTTGAAATCAATGAAGTATCTAGGGTAAACCACATTGACGTGATAGACACCCTTGTCCACAAATATGGACGTGTGAACTAGGTACATGAGGAATGGCCTCAATGCACATGCTTTATGATGCACAATTTGTGCATCATCACCGTCGGCCTCCATTGACGTAGTCAGAAGGTGTACATATAACTTTTCAATGAATGCAAATCTAGCATGCCACCCTCACGTGTCTTCTATCTCCTTTAGAGCATCCTCAAGGCCAACTCCCAAATAGTTAACCATCATCTCCAGTGCATCAAGTCTAGTCATTCTAGATTGGTATGATAATTTTTCCCTGATCCGAAGATGTAGCAAGCATGACACATCATTCAGTGTGATGGACATCTCAGCAGCAGGTGACATCTGTTTTTGAGAAGACGAAGCCGGAGACACCTGAACTTCAGAAGTCGGCGCTTCCGCATCAAATGAGATGGCACCGCCACCGACCAATAGTCACAAGGATCAGACTCTTTCTATGCAAATAGATGCATGCTAGGACACTCCACCGAAGCTCAGTCGATCTTGGTTGTCAGCTATGTTATCTATAATTAAACTAGACAAGGCAGACAAAACAGAAAAAATCAAACCGAAAGTGGGTGACATTTAAAATCAAACCAAACAAAATACAGAAGTGCACTTCCGTATTCTTGGAAAATCAAAATCTAAAATAATACGAAAGTGCATTTCTCTAGTTACCCGCAACTTAGAAAAAATGAAAATGACAGAAGTGCAGTGAAACCAAAAAGAGACAAAACATATTGCACAATTATATACCTAACAATAACTAGAACTACATATATTGATGTATATTACATAACCTAAAGTTCCTATTTCTGAATGCATGTATAGAAAATCAAATGTGAAAAAAATTGGATTGAAATACTTATCAAGTGTGCAATTAATGTTGAGAGTAAAAATTGACAAACTACTTGGATTGGATGGAGTAGAAATAAAACTTGGATTGACAATATTTTTTGAAAGTGAGAAGAGTTTTAGTGTGTTTTGCTTGAAATGAGGAAGGGGAAATATTTGACGCGTATTTGATTAAAACCCTATCCAAAGCTTTTTGATTATATGAAAATACATTACCGAACTAATTTGAAGTAAAATGAAAGTGTGACTCACTTAAAAATGATTTAAGAGCGTGGACAGGGGTACGTCCAAAAATATATTTTTAAAATTTTAAAATAAATTAGATTTTTCACCAAGAGTGCCTCTAACACCCCTAAATTTTTCACCAAGAGTTTGTTAACACGGTGGAAAAGTAAACCTTTGCTTAAAGCAATTAAAGGGAGCTGAGTCAGTTTAGTATATATGAAAAAAGTAGGGATGAGGGTTGGGATGAGGCTTCAGAGACTTTGAAGACCCATGACTTTGGTGACTTTAGTTGTTTTTGATGATAGAAAATATGAAAATTGGAGGGAAATCAGAGGAATTGGAGGAGAGAGATTGATGCATAGGTGAGAGAAAGACTCAAAGTTATGGCAATGAAACCTTACCCAAAAAGTAGGGTACTTTGAGAGTTTAGGGGTAAGATGTTATTTGAGTGAAAAAATTTAGTTATTTCATTTATATATAAAATACTAACATCCAAGTTACCAATCAATCATAGTTAACTAAAACTATCATTTAAAAAGATTAAGTGCATCTTAAATTTTATTATATAGTCAGTCAGAAAATGGAGATACATGACTAGTATATCAAGTTCACATTACAGTTTCTTCTAAACAATTGAAAATCGAGACCTTTATTACGTTTGTCAAACATGATCTACAGTAACTTTAGGAATATGATCCCATTGCATGGGGTTCTTGTGTGTGTGGTAATGAAAGCAGGTTTCTCCTACCATGCGGAAACATTTACCTTGTTTTAAGCAAAGTGCCATGTGTTATTACACAAATCTCAATAACTAACTCAGAAACTTGTATCCTTGCAGGACAAAAATAATAATCTATTGAAGAAAAAATGTTTTAACAATGACTTCTCTCTTTAGTGGTGAAATTGGCAAAACTTCATTAAGAACTTTCCCCAGAGTTTATACTCAATATTCTCTCTGCCAGTAATAAATCATCAGGCGTAGTCACCTGCAAAAACATTGCAAAGAGTTAACATAGTCCGGCACAAGATAAGTTATGTCAGAAGCCCAGAAATGCATTATTTTAAGGCAACATGGGGGAAATTGCATAATTAATTCACGGCCAAAATCCATGTTGAATCATAAGCTACACTAACCAACTTCTCAAAATCCCAGTGAAAAGAGCCTTAGCAGTGGTTATCCAAATATCCATTACTAATTTGCATACTAAACAAAGGCTACAAAGCTTTGTATAGTATAAGAATAAATGGCTAGCCATCAAATATCCAAGAGAGTTGACTACCTTGATGTTGGTATAAGATCCTTCAGTAATATAAACAGGCTGTTTAAGGTGCTCAACAATGGACACATCATCAGTAACTTCAAGACCTTCTCTGCGAGGAAGGAAGATTGTACATAAAATACCAGTTAGTTTTTGAAAGGAAACATATCTTCTAAACATTGTTACGAATAATGAAACCAAATTGTCTAAACTTGTTACCACATAGGATACTTCGCAATTAAATTAACTGAAGAATAGGATACTTCACAATTAAATTAAGCATACGACTAAGAAACTACCTATTTACAAGCTCAAAGCCTTTCCTCAGCAACTCGGGCTTGATAACCTGCAAAAGTTAGTAAGCATTGTAAACAGTTGACTAGGTTTCCAAAAATAATTGAGATATACATTTTCATCTTTTGCAATTAGACCTGTGGGGTCTGCATCTCCCATAACGTTTTTCTGTCCAGTGTTCTAACCACAAATGAATCAGCGTTTGCCTGCAGAATGATAAGTTTACAAATATCATTATTTTCAAGTCCACCGAGAGAATGCGACGAAATTACATGCATATATTCGCCCAAGCTCAAAATAATAATTTCATTCTTGATTAGAAGACATTCTTGCATGCACAACTATGTTCATAGTTATTGATACTTAATCAAGTATGAACAAACAAAGATTAAAAACATGTCCACAGTTGTAAAGCTAACTGAATTGAACAACAGAATTTAACCTCTAAACAAATTTTGAACTTAAAAAAGCATATGGTTTTAGAAGAATGTTAGTTGAGCAAAAGTACGTGGTTTCAAGTCAACAAAATCACTAATATCCTTATACATGGTTTCTTGTGTATTGATTTGCAAAGTAAAAACAAGTGTATATTAGTTTAGAAGAAATTCGTGTTTATTAGTACTTTGGAGCTTTACTAGTTGTTTTGTTTCATCATTTAAGTGCAACTTGATATGTGGCTCCTTAGTCCCTTGAAAATTTATTTGGATTTTTTGATTTATGTTCCTTAAGTAGATTATCGCGAGCCACACATACTTTGTCGCGGGCTAAAATACTATTTTGATAACTAGTCAATGATGCCCTTCCATGGATTCACCTATATACGCCGCAGCTAAAGTAGCGAAAATAAGAGCTTGAATACCGCTTGTAAATAATCCAAGGAACATAACAGGTATAGGAACTACTAAAGGTTTTCAAGTCAACAAAATCACTAATATCCTTATACATGGTTTCTTGTGTATTGATTTGCAAAGTAAAAACAAGTGTATATTAGTTTAGAAGAAATTCGTGTTTATTAGTACTTTGGAGCTTTACTAGTTGTTTTGTTTCATCATTTAAGTGCAACTTGATATGTGGCTCCTTAGTCCCTTATGGTTGTGGCGGGAAAATTTGCAAGGAATGAGCTTAAGGATCAAAGCTAGAATTTTGGAGGGCTACTGGACAAAAGATGAACCTGCCTCTCCCAAACTAATATCTAGGCACTCCGACAACATATCAGAGTCTTTTCATCAGCATGGTGTGCGCTTAGGTTCTCAAAATGATAAATGTCATCTAGTGCTATAAATATCAATTTTCTCCATTTTTTTTAGAGGTGGGAGTGCACATCATGCACATCATACTCGAGGGCAAGGTGACTGAGATTTTAGGGTTATAAAAGGAAATTTTTGAAAGACTTTATTTTCACTGAATTCATCACTTATTTCTTGAAGATGGCTAAGTAATTCTCACATCTTTGTTTGTCAATTGTCTTTATAGTAATTAATAGATAAAAAAAAAGTTCCTCAGCCACTTAAAATAATTGTAAGAATAGCACATGCAAACAACTAGTGAATACCTCTTTGATTGTGGCCTTCGAAGGAACACCGAGAACAGCAGCTCCATTCAACAATCCATCTTTAAAGACCTTAAAAACATAATATGACAAGTAATCTAAGTAGGAGGTTAACTGAATATATGTTTGGATTCATTTTTTATAACAAAAAAGATCTGACCAAAATAGGTCAAAAGTGCATTTGAGTCTATTATAATTGTACAGGCACAAAACATGTCATCATGTCAATCTAAACAACATGAGCCCTCATATAAAGACTCAGCCGTTGGCAATGGTTGTCATTTAATTCCAGAGATAAAAAGAGACTCAGCATGATTTGTGGACTTCTGAGTGAATAAGGTTCAAATACTAAAGCACATAGTTTTCTTTAGCTCTTGTTCCATATAAACCATTGACAATAACAATAACATAAATGTCAAGTTGGTATTTCCCTGAAATATCACTGCTTGGAGGTTGGAATTCTTCCATAACACTCTCACTAAGCTAATGCAACATGTTTGATTTTCTTGATGTGTGCATAACATTCAGAAAAATTAAGCGGTGAACTTAGTAACATATGCGAGAGAAACTTATTAAAGCCAAACCTTTTTCACATCTCCTTGTAGAACCAAAGGTCTTGCAGAATCATGGACGCAAACAAGCTGAGAGTTAGAATCAATAACCTGAAAAGAAAGGTAACTATGAATATATAAGGAGAGTGTAAAAGGGATAAAAAAGTGAAAATTAACATGAACGAAAAAAATTGCTTGCAGAAACTTCTCAACTTTAATTTATGCAAACTCAATCAAATAAGCAAACCAGATGTTGTTGCACCAACAGTAGTTATCTTACAAGGATTTCAAGATTTTGAACATTTTGTTCTATGAGTATGTGAAAATTTGGATTTTTTTTTTTTAAAATGTGGTGACCAGAATGCCAACTTATTATCCATGTATTTCAAAAACATTATCTTTGATTTTCTTGCATCCTGATAATAATGTTTGAACGCAGATTCACTAAACTGTAAATCACAGAGTTAGCAAACTGTGTGGTGGTGCCGTGCTCCTCAATTTCCAAACACACACTAATATTATTTTGATATCTGAATTGGTCAGAATTTTAGTTACTACATCACATCAGTGATCGATTCCTCTAGCAATGTGATTCAGCGCTTCTGATGATCTGACCTAGATATATCTATATTTACTGTTGAGTTATCCAAAGTTTCTGAGAAAATCGTTTGGGTACCTTAACCATCTGGCAAGGTTCAGGTTTGTCACACACAGCTAGTCATCTTGTTTGGGAAGGAAGAGGTAAGAAAAGAAACACTGGCCTCAACTAATATAAAATTGAGTAAAAGGAAATGCATGAAAATACTTCACCATCACAAGATTAAACAAAAATAAACAGCACATACCTGAAAGCCATTGTAAACAGAATCCTGTCTTTCTTTTCCCGGCAGTGCAAATTTGAGTTCTGCTTGGCATCCTTTCACGTCTAAGGGATGAAAAAACGAATATTAATAGCCAACAGCGAAAGACATAGCCTATGGAAGAAATAAATGGTGAAGAAAGAAGAAACCTTCGAAAATGTCCCTGTAGGAAGGATCACAAACAACAACGATTTCTTTGACTTCAGGCATGCGAGAAAAAGTCAAGAAACTGCATAGGATTGACAGATTCTCCAATTAAATTATAATAAAAGAAATTAAACTCATTACAAAGCACATAAAGTGAGTGAAGATATGAGCCAAATAAAATGAATACATGATACTACATTATATTATATCTCTCAGAACCATGTTCTTTCTTTTGCTGTTAAATTCAATGATGTCCCCTTCCGCATAAAAAGACAGCAGATTATGTACATTGAAAAATCAACACAATCCTAGTTATTACTATCACGATTTCATTGTGCAGGAAGGGGCCATCATTGACTTATAGACATAGGTGTTATTATGAAAATGAGATGGAAACATGATTGTTACCTATAGAGTGCAATAGGTTGACCCAACAGAGGAAGATACTGCTTTGGCATAGTAGCCTACAATTATACAAACAAATAAACACAAAAGACATTGATTCATGTAATATATTTTGAAGAAAAATCAAAATACTAATAACAAAAGATAGAAATCATACTCCCATCCTCTTGCCCTTCCCTCCTGCAAGCAAGACAACTGAAACGCTTCTCTCTTTGACAACAACATCAGACTCAGCATCTTTCTCCTTCTCCTAAGAAAACAAAAACACCTCAACTTCTTAGTTTATTCATCTCAATAATTGGAAGCTATGAATTTCACATACCAGAGATACATATACCAGACTCGACACTGACACTAACCCGATCAAAGTGAATCAAATCAAAATGAAATGAAATTGAAGAACTTACTTGGACGGGAAGTGCAGAGCAGAGAATTAGCCTCGAGTTTGATTTTGCAACAGATAATCGATTTTTGTTTAAGCAGAATTTAGGACCTGAATACAGATAACAACATTGAGGTACAAGTAAAAAAAAAAGCTATATTCAAGAAAATTGAGAAAGATTCACTTACCTGTAGCAGTAGCTATAGTTGCAGTAAATGGTTTATTGATTATCGTTGGAAACGCCAATCTCGAAAGAGAAGAACAACGTTCAAACTTAATCAACTCCATTTCAAAAAAATAAAAAACAAGAGATAATAAAATTTCGGATGCTAATTACACCTGTATATTTCTGCATATTCCGTATTTTATTTGGTCGCTACGGACAGAGTAAGAAATAAGATGAAGTGGCTTATTATTGGGCTTGGGCGAACGTTATGGGCCAGGCCGAGCCGGGCCCATTAAGTTTAGTTTAGAAAACAAAAAGAAGAGGAGAGAGAAAGAACTATCGATCGATCTCGGAGAAGAATGGGAGCAGGAAAGAATACGGCAGAGTTCTTCCGACGGAGGGACGAGTGGAGGAAGCATCCGATGCTTGGGAATCAGTTTCGTCACGCCACTCCTGGCCTCGGCATCGCTCTCGTCGCTTTTGGTGTTTATCTCGTCGCTGAGCAAGTTTACAACAAGACCAATGCTTCTTCCTCTTCTCACCAAGTACGGTTAGGGTTTTTTCGATTTCATCAATTGACGATTCGATTTGATATTCTTTGTTCACAAATCTCATATTGTTACCTCTCATTTTTAATCGTACAATCTCTGGATTGAATACATCAACACGTTTTCGTTTCGTGTTCGTTTCGCAACTTGTTGAATTGAAAATGGTTCTGGATTACTAATTGACTATGGCGGTTGCAGGTGAAGGCTGGGGAGCATTGAGGAGAATCGTCAATTCGTCATTTTCCTTGTTTTGTTTGTTTGTTTCTTTAAAGCGTTGGTTGAATAAGCTTTTACTTTGCAGGGCTTTCCCTTCCATGTAATTTGCTTAGGAGAAATTTTAAACTCTGTATAATGAATGAATGTATGTATGCTCACATTTTATGCTTCACTGATTTCTTTCAGTGACTGAATATTTACTATAATTTTGAATTTTGATTCCAATTCAGATGTGCTCTTCTCTGCGAGCTAAATTTTTTAAGCGTTGTGTTTGATTAGATTTTAGCCCTGCAGAAGGGGGAGGGAGATGACACTTGGTTGATTTGGGAATGATTTTTACTGGTTTGAGGAGGATAATAAGGCTGCCAATTTATTTGTTTTAGAGGGTGATCTTGTTGTTGTGTTTCTTCTCTATGATTTGATTTCTGATATCATAACAGACACTGACACATGTTGGCAATTGGTTCATTGAAATGTTATCAATCATTCCATAAGCAAACTTAGTGTAACATTTATAATGTCCATGTATATTGAAAGAAAATAGTATATATCATGGACAAGGTGAGTGGTTTAACAGTCAGTAGAAACTAGAGGTCTGGTTTTTGGTTGATTGTGTGGTTATCCACCACCAGATGTTTCATTTCAATGGTTGGGAGATATAAGAAAAACAGGATATCTCCCAGCATCACTTTACTTGTTCTAGTTTTTTGGGCTCCAATAACTTGTTCTAATGCTTAATAACCACCTTCCAAATTCAGCGACAATATGTAAAAATTCATAGTGAGATGCCCAAACTGTCATCATATCTCTGGTGGACAGCTTGTTGTGCTGCAAAATCATTCTTGCCATCTATTTTGTACAATATTACATAACAAAATAATTGGCTGTTCTGAGATTCTGATCAATTGGTACATCCCAATGATGGCTATAACAAAATTTACAACTTACAAGGCTAAAGCTGCAGAAAAGGGGGTGTGAGGGGAGGGAAAGAACCCTTGGTTGGTTTAGGAATTGAAATCTTCTTGTTTTAGAATGATAAGGGAGCCAAGTTATTTGGTTTTGCTGATGCCTTAGTTATGATGTTTCTTCTATGATTCAAAAGGCAGGCTTATGCAGAGAGAGTATATTCTGTACATTTCTTTTGTAACAAGTCCATATATCCCAACATTTGAACTATTGTATAAACAAAATGGTAAATCCTGATATCATAACAGAATCACATTTTGCCCATTGATTCGTCAAAATCCTAATCTTCATTTAGATCCACCACCTCAATGTAAGATAATAATTTCATTTCAATGTTTGGGAGAACTAGCGAGATTTCAATTTTTAACTAGCATCACTTGTTCTAATGGTTTTTTATTTGGTAAAAACTTGTTTGTAGCAATATTTTGGGAGTTTGCGGGTGTTTAGATTAATTTCCTTGAGATGCATTTTTAATTTTGATTGATTTTCAAGGATTAATTCCTTTTACATGGTTTTTTAATTTTGATTGGTTTTCAAGGATTAATTCCTCTTTTACATTTTTTTTTTAATTTTGATTGGTTTTAATGTATTTTAATTTTAACTAGGTTTTAAATATTTAAATTATAAATTTTAATTTTTTTTATTAATAGTGTGGTTGACTATCTTATTCTAAAAGACTCTTTAAGAAATAGCGATTTCAAATATATCATACTCTCAAAGAAGAGAATGTTTGTGTTATCTAAGAAAATATAGATTGGTAATAGTAGGGAATATTTGTGCGGACTATCTAAAATCATAACTATTCTACTACTATCTTTTACTAAAATAAACCTTTATTTTTAAAATAATTTATTGTTTTTCTTCTTTTTCTTTAATCATCTGTACCAAAATATATATTTGATATTATATTACAAAATAACAAAAGACGAAATAAATAATATTAAACACAAAAAGCTATTGGTTTGATATAGCTATCTTACATTAATTAGTATGTAGTGTAAAAATCTTTACACAATGCTTCTTAGCTATTCAAATAGATTATTTTAATAAAAATTAAATATTTTTAATAAATCAACGGTTGTGGTTCACGGAGAGTATAAAATTTATTTACATTATATATGTATTTCAATTAAATTCTATTTATATATTACAAAACAACAAACGAATAAATAAGTAATATTAAATCATAGACCTTGATTACCTCCCTAAAAAAAAAGTATGTGACCATTTGATTCAATTAAAATCGGATGATTATGATCTAAGCTAATAATTTTAGGAATATTTTTAATCATGCACTTCGGTATATATTTTTATAAGTTAAAAGATATATTTTACACAGTGAATGGTGTAAAACTGCTTTTACCCTGTCCATTAAATAAGATTAAGATCAAACGATTAATAATATCTTGACAGGTTGAATACGGTAAAATTCCTACTGATTCAATATTTTTAAAATAAAATAAATATCCATCAATAAAAGACTAATACAATATATCATATTAAAAAAATTAAAATATATACATGCAATCACTTCTGTGCAGCTAAATCCGTACGAGGTGCTGGACAATCAGAACCAGAGTTTCTATATGACCGAGTGATTTGTTAAGGAGCGATATGATTGGCATATACTGCAGCACAGATTGTTCCATATGTTATACTTATGTCAGAAGTAACCGTATATTGTGACTAAAAAAACATGAATTTCATAGAGGCATAAACACAATTAACAGGAGAAAAAAAAAAGACAGAGATCCTTGTATCCAAGAGAGAATTCCTATAGTATTATAACTACAAACAACAGTTTTGTAAAACCAAAGCCATACTGTAACAGAAAAAAAAACAGAGATCCTAGGGGAGAGAAATCCTATTTATTATAATAACACTACAACAAATTTGTAAAAGCAAATCCATACTGTAATAGTACATCTGTAACAAATCTATCTATCTAAAGTTTCCCATTAGAAGCATATTAAATCCAAGAGGATGATAGTTTTTCCCTGGCTTCAATGACTGCAGCTGGAGTTGTCTATGACGAATATCCACCATTTCCTTGATCGAAACATAGCTCAAAACCTGAGGAGTGGCTTGAACATTGGATGCAACGCCCCCAATATCAATGTGTCGGAACACACCAGTTTCAGGGCAAAAAGAGACCAGACATTGGGAATGTGAATGGGAATCAGAATCAGCTCTGAGCCACATGTCTCCACAATTGTTGAATCCAATTGGTCTGTGCTTGTCCTGAGGACTCAATCCACAGTAAGACTTTATGTCAATACTAAACGCCTTTCTCCATGACTCTTTCGCACCGTAATCCTCCATCAACCATGTCTCGAATTTCGCACCTTCGATTACATAGCACAGACACAAACAACCTTTTAACACACCAACACTGATTCCTGAGATCTTACTCACATAGTCCTCGTCGAAGTGCGACGGCGGTGGCACGGAACCGAATGTGTTACTGTTGAGATCAAACGAACATATCAATTCAGAACCGGTATCCTCAGTGACCCAATGAATTGCACCGTTGAATGAGGGATCAAAGGAACAATTTTTAGACTTAGGTTTAGCAGAGGGAGCATTTGGAATCACAGTCCATGTGCTAACCCTTGAATCAGATTGGTACATTTCAGCCACCATTTGTTCCGATTTCAAAACAAGCTGAATTATCTTAAAATTCTTCTTTTTAGGATCAAACCCAAAAGCCGAAAAACGGAGATTTTCATCTGCAGCACTTAGGGCAGGAGGAACAGGAAGAACCTCACCCAACAAAGGATTACATACATAATAAAGAGAGCGAGAGTGATAATTAGAAGCGCGTAAACACAAAAGACCGTTGCTAGAATTGATCAAATTCATACGCCGATTGATATGAAACGTAACAAACCTGGTTCTTCTGTTCACCGATCGTTGATTAGCAAGATGAATTGGGGTTCTGGTGGGAGTGGCAGTTGTGGTGGTGTTTTTGCTCCGCTTTGAATCGGATGAATAAGACGGTTGCAATTGCATGGCCATACAAGACGATCCATGACACGAATTGGGAACGGATTGAATTTGAGTAGAAGACGAATCGATACACGTGAGAGAATTGTGATCGGAGAGAACGACGAACGAAATTGGGGCTTTTGAGAAATAGGATTGTTGAAAGGAAGTATCGGAGACGATGGATTTGAATCGAGAACAAACGGAGGAGCATCGAATTAGGGTTACAGCGGGTAGTTTGAGCATGATATCGAAGAGGATGTGATGGGGAATGTCGAGGATGTGAAACCCTAGGTCTGGTTCACTGCCTCTTCTCACCATTTTCGTTTTCTGTTCCAATTGCTAACAACACCCCCCTTTTGTTTCTCTCTCTAGTTTCTCTCTCTAGTACAGCTTTGGAGTAAGAGTTAACACGCACAACGATGGTTCTTTTTTCTGAAATACATGTAACTTGTTATGGTTACTCTAAGCATTCTCTAATCTAATTTATAGACCAAGTCAAGTTAACCTAATGGTTAAAATTATTATAATTAATGTACATTTTAGTCATTATCAATATTCATATTCATAATTCATAAAAATTACATGTATCAATTGTTTTTATTTACTAATTTTTTTTATGCTAATAATGTATTAAATTAAGATTTATTGAAAAATATTGCTATATGTAATGTTTGAATATTGACTGTTTTTATATTTTTATTATAAGTAAAAATATTTAATCCCAAATATTAAGAAATTTTATTTAGTAAATTTACTTTTCTTTGACTAAATTTAATTAAGTTTTGTAAGTCATACAAATATTATTTTTTTTCTTAAAAATGTTATTTATGGTAAATTGTTTCCTGGTCAAAATTCTAGAAACATTTATATCAATATATTAAGAAAATTTATTTAATAATTTTAATTTATTTTGACTGAAATTTAGTTTAATTTTGTAACTCATACAAACATATATTTTTTTCTTGAAAATTTTATTTATGGTGAATTTTCTGTATATAAATATGATAATAAATTGTTTAGTGGGGGTTGACATAATAGAAATATTTAATATTAATATATTAAGAAAATTCATTTGATAAAACTTATTTTTATTTGACTATAATTTAATTTAATTTTGCAACTCGTACAAATATTTTCTTCAAAAATGCCATTTGAGATAAATTTTTTATATATAAATATAATAATAAATTGTTTCAAAAGGATCAAAGAGTTATTAGAATATAAAATTTATATTTTTAAGCCTAAATGTTAAAATAATTAAAATTATTATATTTTAATCATTATTATTATTCATAAAAATTACATGTATCATAATTTTAATTTATTGATATATAAATATTTCTATACTAATAATGTATTAAAATTAAACTTGTTATAAAATATTACTATATGTAATATTTGAATGTTGACTGTTTTTGTATTTTATTATAACTGGAAATACTTAATTTCAAAATATGAAGAAAATTTATTTTTCTTTGACTAAAATTTAATTTAGTTTTGTAACTAATACAAATATAATTTTTTCTCAAAATATTACTTATAGTAAATTTTCTATATATAATTAGGATAATGAGGGTCAAAATATTAGAAATATTTAATATCAAAATATTAAGAGATTTCATTGAATAAATTTATTTTTCTTTTGACTAAAAATTAAAATTAATTTTATAACTTATACAAATATATATTTTTGTTTTCTCAAAAATGTTATACATGATAAATTATATAATTCACTATCGCGAATACTACATTTCTTAACAAAAGTTCATATCTATTAACCCACCAATTGAGGTAAAAATAATTATATTATTATTACTATTATTATTATTATTATTATTATTATTATTATTATTATTATTATTATTATTATTATTATTATTATTATTATTATTATTATTATTCATAGAACTTACATGTATCAATAATTTTTATTTATTGACATATAAATATTTTTATACTAATAATGTATTAAAATTATATTTAATAGAAATATTAACTGTTTTTATATTTTATTTTATGTAATATGTGAATATTGAATGTTTTTATATTTTTTTTTGAATCAATAAATTTGATTAATTCAAAAAACATTATGTACACGGCGATCGCTAACGATCCAGCCAAGCCCAAAACCCATAAACAAACAGAAAACTATAAACCTGCACCACCCTATATCATAAGGCCTGCAATATGACTTCTATATTTCCTGACATTCCAAATTCTATACACAATTCTATCTATGATTTCCTTATCTATATCATCTCTAGTTGTAGTATGCCCAAACACTCTATCATTCCGTAAGTTCCATATCGCATAAATTGCTTCAGTGATGGCACATTTAATAATACTAGCACGCCAACTCTTCCTTTTACAGTTTCTAATGAGCCACTCTAATTCACCATCCCAAGGCAACGAGGAGTGATTCACTTGGATCCACCTAAGCACCTTACTCCAAATCATCTTCAAACCTGGACAGCAGAAAAACAAATGATTCAAGGTTTCTTTATCCTGACAGAAGCAACATTTATCCTCACTAATCATGCCAAATTTCTTCAGTCTATCCTTCGTAGCCAATCTCCCATTGCACATAAGCCAAAAGATGAACACAGCACGAGGCCTAGCATAGTTCCCAAACATCAAGTGACGCCAGGCAGGTCTGGATTCAGCACCTAATACAGCATAATAAACTCGTTTTGTCTGAAAAGCTCCACCACTGTAAACGTTCAGATCCTGATAAAGCTTCCTGGACTGGAGCAAATGCTTCATCACCCAAGACTGACTTTCTTTAATCTGGACCTGCAAGAAATCAGAGTTCTTTAGATAATATTCATGAATCCATTTTATCCACAACGAGTCCGCTTTCCTGTGAACATTCCACATGAGCTTCAGCATACAAACTTTATTCCAACTCTCAAGGTCAATGATACTCATACCCCCTTGAGCCTTTGGCCTGCAAACATTCTTCCACGAAATAGGAGATTTTCTTGAAATATCTCCACCACCTGTCCACAAAAAGCTACGGCAGACACCATTGATTTGACTCAGCACAGCTTTAGGCAAAGGCAAGACTTGCATCCAGAAATTAACGACAGAAAAGAGCACACTTTTTATAAGCTGAACACGGCCAGCATATGTCAACAGCTTAGAACTCCAATGAGTAATTCTCTGAACTATATTATCAATCAGAACCAAGTAGTATTTCACAGCTAGCTTCTTACTAGTTAGGGGTAAACCAAGATATTTAAAAGGTAGATTACCTTCTCTAAATCCTGTGAGGCCCCGAAGAACTACTTTATCTTCATCTCTCAAACCACCACAATAAAGGAAGCATTTGCTAGGATTCATAATTAAACCTGTGGATCTGGAAAATTTGCCCATTTGATTCAGAATCAGAGTAATTGAATCTTTATCACCTCTAGAAAACAACAACAAATCGTCCGCGAAAGTAAGACTGATGAGCTTCAGCTTTTGACATTTAGCGTGGTACCTGAACTTGGGATCCATATCCAGCTGCATGAGAGTACGAGTGAGGTATTCCATCATTAGAACAAAAAGAAGGGGGGAGATTGGATCTCCTTGTCGAATCCCTCTTCTTGCTTTCATACTTCTAGTAAGCCTACCATTTATCCGGAATTTATACGTAACAGTAGTAACTGTTAGCATGATCCACTTAGTGAACATTGCAGGAAAGCCAAACTCCTCAAGGACTCTCTCTAATGCCCTCCAATCTACCATGTCGTACGCTTTCTGTAGATCAATCTGCATCATACACTTCGGGGTAGATTGTTTCCTCTCATACCCTCTTATTAGCTCATAAGCCAAAAGAATATGATCTTTCAAATTCTGCCCCTTGACAAACGCTGCTTGATTCTTAGTTATAAGAGAGGGCAGCACAGCTCCAAGTCTACTAGTTAAAACCTTTGAGATAACCTTATACAAGGTAGTACAGCAGGAAATAGGTCTATAGTCCTTAGGAGCTTTAGCATTATTAGATTTAGGAATGAGAGAGATCACAGATGTGTTCATTCCCTTATGCAGTCTTCCTTGAGTGAAAAAAGAATTCACAGCCTTCACCACATCTCCTCCAACAATATTCCAGGCACTGTTAAAGAATCCAGCTCCAAATCCATCAATTCCAGGTGACTTGTTGTCATTGATGCCCTTAAGAGCTATATAGATCTCATCTTGGGAAATAGGTTTGGTAAGGAACTGCCTTTGGTCATAAGAAACCTGGGCCCCTTGCCTCAAGACTGCACAATTAATCTCTTCTAAATTCTCTGCAGCTGTGCCCATGAGGGTAGTGTAAAATCTCAGGATCTCTTCTTCAATAGCATGCTGTTCAGCCACAGTGGTACCATCTTCTCTTTCTAAGCTACTAATAGTGTTTTGCTTAGTCCTTTGCTTGATAGAGGCATAGAAATATTTATTATTCCCATCACCAGCACGAATACCTTCAATTTTAGCCCTCTGAGCAATGTCCACCTGTTCTAACTCTGCAAGGTGAAGAACTCTCTCTGTGCACTCCCTCACATTAAGAATGATAGCAGGATTATGCATATCAGCTGCTAGTCTCTGCTGTGCCACCAGGAGGTTGTCTCTAGCTTCACTAAGTTGTCTTTTCAGCCCATTCAAAGGTTTGCCAAACTTCCTTATGACTGGGATTAATCTCTTTAACTTATGCCAGACTATATGCATAGGTCTACCTGACACCCTTTGGGCCCAACTTTGGGAGACAGTATGGAGGTAGCCTTCTAAGTGAGTCACATTATTCCGGAATTTGAAGTCCATGTTCCGTCTTCTATCATAAACCATACTGTTTAAACATAATAAAGCATGGTCAGAGACATGAGGTTCCTTGATTGATAAATTCCAGTCCTGAAAATTAGAAAACCAATCTACATTCCCCAGAACATGATCAATCCTAGAGTAAATCACTCCATCAATGTGCTTATTGGACCATGTGTAATATTCACCCATGTTATCCATCTCTGCCAGACCACTTCTATCCATCATCTCTCTCAAACCCCTAAATTCATATTCCAACACCAGTCTTCCACCAACTCTATCCTGAGCCTTGATAACATTATTAAAATCACCTAATAAGCACCAAGGACCCTGCAGATTATGGCTGATTCTCTCGATGTCTTTCCAAAGGAGTTTCCTCTTATCATTTTGGTTCAATGCATATATTGCAGTGATCCAAAACAAGAACTTCCCCCTACAATCATACACGCCACAGTGGAGTAACTGGTCAGTAGAGCACACCCTCTTAATGACATACTTGCTTTCATTCCAACTGAGCCAAATACGTCCGTTGTAATGGTTGTCGTAATTATCCAGATATGCCTCATGAATTCGCAGTTTATTTCTAACACAAATAGCATTATTCCTTTTAACTCTAGTTTCTATAAGAACTAAGATGTCAGGCCTAAGATTGTTGAGACGGGAGCTAATCTCAGAAATCTTAGCTGATTTATTCAGCCCCCGGATGTTCCAAGAGACTATCATCAACCTCCATTGCTCCCTAACCCCTCATTCTCCCGAGTTAGTGGATCAAACGAATTATCTTGTCTAATCTGAGGTATTCCTTCATTCACTATTGTCTTTCCTTTTCTGTGCCTTTCTATGGTAGTCCAAACCTCTGCTTCAGTTGTGGTCTGTTGAGGAATTTGCACTGAGGATGTTACCTTCTCCATTTCAGGATCATTTGGTATGGTCTTTTGCTTCCATTGCTTAGCAGGCTTTTTCTGATTGTTGTCAAGGCAGTTATGGCCAACCCGTTGGCATCTTTCACAAAATTTCGGTCTCCAGTCATACTCAACCACCTGCTTCCTCTTGTTCCCCTCAGCATCCCTAATGTTAATCTCTGTTACCGGTGCCTTTGTGATATCCATCTCAACAAGTATACGCGCGTATGAGACTCGTAGTTTATTCGCTGTGCACTCATCTGTTACAATTGGGGTGCCTAAAGCACTACCAATCTTACTCAGACTCTTCTGACCCCATAGATGAAGCGGTAGATGAGGAAGAGTGACCCAAATTGGTATCGTACGAAGCATGTCCTTCTTAAGGTCAAAGTTTGGTTTCCAATCCGTCAGAAGCATAGGCATGTTGTGAATGGTGTAGGGGCCCTTCGTTAGCACTAGATCTTTATCATCCATAGTGTGAAATCTCAGAATGAAATAACCCTCGTCGTTGAAATACATTTCCGGCAACTTCACAAAATTCCAGTTCCTTATCATAAATTGTTTCACATTGTTCATGCTCAAATCTCCTCCTAGCACATACATGATGAGAGCGGAGTCCCAGTGTCTAAGTTCAGACGCAATATCCTCCTCCTCGATCTCCACTTCCAGTTCACCATTGACGACCTTGGGCGCTACAAATTCCATCTGCAATCCATTTGTTGGATTCCGATTGCCACTAATCACATCCACCCAGAGCTTCTTCGGACTCGTTGGTTGTTCATTCACACTCTTGCTTCCTTCATCTCTTGACATTTCTCCCTGATTCGAATTCACTTGCGTAATCTTCTTCACACTGATGCTCTGCTCCATAGTTCCTGATTTGTTGCTTCCTTTCTCTGGTTCTGCCGAAGATGCTGTCGTACCATGGTGAACCGGAGGAATTGAGGCCTTCTTCGGCCGTCCCCTCCCCTTTCCACTCATGAGCGAAACCCTAGCAGAGCGTCTTCAATTACTTAATGTCATTTAAATCGTTAATATGTTTTTATATTTTATTATAAGTAGAAATATTTATTCTCAAAATATTAAGAAAATTTCCTTAAATAATTTTTTTTCTTTTGACTAAATTTTAAATTAATTTTTCAATTCATGCATTTTTTTTTCTCTTCTAAAATTTTTTATCTGTGGTAAATTTTATATATATAAAATATGATAATAAATTGTTTAATGAAGGTCAAGGTATTAGAAATATTTAGTATCAAAATATTTTACTTAATAATTTAATTTTTCTTTTGAATGAAATTTAACTTAATTTTATTTTCTCAAAAATATCTTTTATGATAAATATTATAATGAATTGTTTTATAGCTTATAAAAAAAATTGTTGTATAAGGGTCAAGTAACTCCTCAAGTCACTATTATTTTGAAGAAGAAAAAAATGGTACTAGTATTAAATTTTGGTCAATGTTTAGAACTATTTAATGCATTTGATCTATATATGAGGTTAAATACATCAAATATATCCAAATATATCCAGTATATAAGTAAAAAAATTAATATTTAATATTTTATTAAGTAAATTTAAACTTTTATGTATTTTAAAAAATATATTTTCTAGAAAGATGTAAAAATAGTTTTAATTGATTATTGTTAATGAAAAAATAAGAAAAAAAGACAAATTAAATGCAATTTAATTTAATTTTAAAAAATATTTACTTTTTTAATAAAATAATTAAATTAATTAAAACTAATTGTAAAATGAAAAATATATATTTTTTATTTATAAATTGTTACGAAGGAAATAAATCTTAAATTAAATTATTTTTTTATACTCTCTCTGTCTCACATAAGTTTTTTCGGATTCTTACACTTCAGAATCAAAAATAAACAAAAAAAATCCACAATACACAATTCAACCCATCTTTCTTGATTATTTTTCTCATCTTTAAAATCATTGAAGTAAAATATCAATAAATTAATTTAAGATGATGTGGCCCAATGGAGTTCACTTAAAGAATTCAAAGAAGGTTCATCATTAGATTTATAGTTGTTGTTACTTTAGTGCATCCTCACATAGGTATATTAACTTGAATATTTTAATTTTTTATTGGAATGGTAGTGTTTGTTGAGTGACTAAAATTTATTTAATATAGATCAAAGCTTTTCATAATGACAATCCTAGCCTTAACCCTAGTTCCATGCTAACGTGTTGTAACACCCCAAATTTTAGATTAAATTATTTAATTGATTATTTGTGAATTATTGGTGAATTTGAATGACGTATGATGATATATGTAGGATATATTGTGGGATAGTAGTAGCTTAAGGTGATGATTAGAATTATTTAGATTTAAATAATTTAATTTATAGTATTTAGATTAATAATAATAATAAATGAGTAGTTAAAGAGAGTTGAGTGAGTGCATAATGGAGATAGCATAATAGGGGTCTAGGGGATAACAAAGTAAAAGTGAAAAATAAGAGAGAAAGCAATCATCTTGTGCGATCGTAGAATTTGGAGAACGCTAAGAAGAGGCTAGGGTTCAAAGGAGGACTTTTTAGAACGTGAAGGAAGAGACTAACTTGCTAGGAATTTGATGTAAGCGGGGTGTAATCGGATTTGTGTTGATGAATTGGGTGAAATTAATGATGAGTATTGTATGATCATGTTGATGTGAAATAATTTGTGCAAATCATGTAATTGTATGTTATGTTGATGAATTGGATGTGTTGAAATGTGGCTAATGATGTATGTGATTGGGGGTTGATACATGGAATGTGAAACTATGCGTTGTGTGAGAGTTGGGGCTGTCGGGTTACTGAAAAAAGTGTTTTTCGTGTCAAAAAACAGCAGAAAAGTGCTTCTACTTGTTAGACGCTGGCCTAAGGATCTAGAGGGGGGGTGAATAGATCTCACAGAGTTTTTCGGAGTTAATTGAACTTTAAGCGAAAGCGGTTCTGAATCGACTCGCGTCTATTCCGGACCACTATTGAAACGATTGTATATGTGTTAAAACCACTAAACAGCTTGAGATAAACGATAAGAGAATACCCTATAGAATCAATATGTCGCTTTAATAAAAATCGATTAACTTCTTATATGATGAACGATGTTTGCAATGCAGTAATAGTGAAAGAAGCAAAAACACAAACACTTGGTGATAATGATCAAATTGATAGTAATTCAATGTGTGATGAATTGTGATGTTTATACAAGTTCTTAATTCACAATTTTAACACTCGAACCGTTAATCAATTTGCAATTATAACCAAATATGAACAGAACTTAAATGAAAAGATAAAAGCGATAAGAACACGATATTTGTTTAGGCAGTTCGTCGATCGTCCTCGCTACGACTACGTCTGCCCCCAATTCCAAATTGAAATTGGGAAATCTTCCATTAATGTTGAAAGCAGTTTATACAAAGAAGATAACAAAGCGATAAACAATAAACCAAATTTGTCGATCCTTTGAATCTTCTTCCCCCTTAATCTTGAGCCAGATTAAGGTCTTCCAAGAGCTTCACTTTGATCACTTTCTGCAGTGTCTTGAATTGCTCGAACACTTGTTCTTCAATCTTCACACTCAGCTGGATCCTTGATGAAGCTTCTTGATAAAAACCCCCAAAATTCACCTATCTTGGAGGACAAAATCCTCAGATTTTATTCACCAAAAACCCCACAAATCTTCACCCACTAGGAATCTTCAATTCCGTTCCATGGACGTTATCGAACTCGATCACTAACCCTCAACACAAGAATGATTATGTGTAATTGTGTTGGAGATGATGAAGAACGAAGATGAGAAGCCTTTGTGTATCTTTAAGTTGTTGGTGTTGAGAAGCAATAATGAACCTTGGACAATATATGTGAGAGCTTATCAGTTGGAGCAAAGAAAACCAGAAATTTTGGCATTTTTGATCAAATAGGTCGACCTCTTGTAGTGCTTAGGTCGACCTAACAGAGCTGCATATCCTTTGAATGTCATTTGTTCCCAGTTAGGTCGACCTGATAAAGAAGTAGGTCGACCAGAATCCACTTCAGATGCGTTTTGGGGATCTTTCCTCAGTTTAGGTCGAACTAGTTGTTGTGTAGGTCGACCTAGCAGAATGATGTGTAAATTTCTCCATTTTAGGTCGACCTGGGTTAGGAGTAGGTCGACCTGACTGCTATTTTTCTGAGTTCCTCCTATTTTACTTGTGTTGAGTCGACCTATATGCATAGTAGGTCGACCTGCTCTGTCATGAGTGACCAATGCTTGCTTTTCTTTGAGTTCTTCTGCTTGTGCCTTGTTGCTTGTATGCTTGTTGAGTTTGCCATGAATCAAAAACATCTTTGTGAGTGTGATCTTGTATTCACATACTCCCCCTTTTTGATGATGGCAAACCGGTAGTAGAAGCTTTGGCAATAAGTGGTAAAAGCTCCCCCGGACTTGTATGCGTAAGCTTAAGTGGCTGCATACTGAGCTCCCCCGTACACTCAGCTGAGCTCCCCCGTACACTCAGCATCTATCTCCCCCTTTGACAACATCAAAAGAGATACAACAAAATAGAAGAAGAGAGTAACGAGAGAAACATAGACAAAACGCTAGCATTCATAGTATAATAGATAAAAGGCAGATAGTTATAACATAAGAACCAAACATGTTTAAAGGTACACTTTAACATACATAATAATCCAAGAGATAAACAAAAGGCAATGTACAACAACATATAGCAATTGAACAAAATGATAATGAAATGAAATGCAATGATATGATGATATGATGGAGAATGCATCCTAACGCCTGCCCCTTCTTCCTCTTCCTCTTTGAAATGTATGAGGGCGATCTTCTTCAACTTGTTCCAACAGATCCAGCACAGATAGGTTGAGACTGTTGAAGCTTTGGCTTATGTTGGCATGACGATGCAGAGCAGTTTCTTCAAACTGATTCTGTCTTAGGGTCGAGTTGGATGCAAATGTCTCAAAATCGCTTTTGTGGTCTTGAACCAAGTTGTACAACGAGTGATATTGTCGTTGTTGTTCGTCATAGCGATCTTGTTGGAGCTGTTACATCTGTTGGAATTGGAGCTGCTGTGTGTCGAAGTGCTGTTGTTGTAGGAATTGCATATTTTCTAACATGGAAATGATGTTGGTTTGATCTGGCGGGGGCGGAGCTGTGTATCCCCAAGGGATATCCTCTTGTTGTGGAGGAACATATCTCCAATTTGCATCCGTATCTTGTGCAACATCTTCCATGTGGTGATCATCATCATTTGCATTGTCTTGATCAAGTCCTTCTTCTTCATTACCTGCATTGTTTCCAAACTCCGTGGGATCATCATAATTGTAAATAACCTTCCCGGTTCCCTTTTGAATGAGATAGTAGGTTTTCCTAACTGGATTCCAATGGTATCCCATAAGGGTCAAGGTGGTTTGTGAGAATTCTTGAGATTGGTGTATGCTGGTGTAGTGCAAGTGATCAAGCCTCATGCCGAAATGGTTGACAATTGTTTGAATTATTGATCCATAACACAGGGCTGTAGTTTTCTGTTGGACCTCATGAAACTTAGCAGCTAGGAAGTAAGGCCAATGTATACGCGTTCTGTTTTGCAGCAGATACATGAGCACAACTTCATTCCGTTCAATTCTTGAGTACCCTCCTGCTCTTGGTCGAATGATTCTTGAGATGACCCAATTTAGGAGCCTAGGATCTCGCTTCAGGTGACCGGCTGTTATTGTTTCATTTGGTTTGTCAAAGACAGAAGGGTCTTTGAGGATAGATTTCATGTAGGCCACATGGTCATAGTTTCCCGGTACATCCCCGTCTTCCATACAGAATTCATCACCTATAATTTTGAGACCAAAGATGCTAATCCAAGCCCGTTTGTCAACAACATGCGACCTAGAGCCCATTTTGAATCGGAAATTACAACCATCCCCTTTTGTAAATCCTGCATAGAAAGCCCTGACAGTATTTTCACAGTACGGAGTATCACACTGCACTAAGGGATGAATATTTTGATGTTCAATCAAATCAGCGACATCGGGGATATGCATGTTTTTGACAAGATTTGGATCATAGGTATATTGCTTAACAATTTTTCGTTTCATCTGCCACTTCTCAAAATTCTCCCTACAGTCAGGATGAACAAGAGCACTTACCGGTTGAGATGATGAACTAGCAACAACTTCCTTTCCCTTTCTTGATTTTGGAGGCATGTTTGTTGAGTAGGAGAGTGAGAAGGAAGATTTGTGACAGATTTTGTGCTTGAGGAATTAGGGTTGGCCGTACAAATGGAATGAAAATGAGCAAAAGAGGTAAAAGAGATGATTATGTATGAAGGGGTATGGGTCGGGTCGTCCAACAGACCCAATTTGGGAAAATTTTATAGCAGTAGGTCGACCTAATTTAGGGCTGGGTCGACCTAACAGACATGCCTTAAAAAAATGCAGACTAGGTCGACCTAAAAGAAGGGTAGGTCGACGTAACTGGGCATTTTAGTTGGTATGCTGAAAAATGACTTGTGTAGGTCGACTCAGAGGCAGATTAGGTCGACCTAAATTCCCAAAAATTGTGAAAATGCTCAATATGAGATGTGTTTATGTCTAGTTACTTGCTTGTATGTTTAGAATATGATATGCTATGATTAAAATGAAACACATACATGAGCAAGAGAGATATATGTATGAAGCCACTATAAGCATGTTAATTGATAGCATATTATAACATCAATGATATTTTTGGAAGTGAACAACAATCACGTTACCGCCTTCTCAATATGTAGGTGTCACCGTTTAGTGGAAGCCTTCAGTCAATGTGGAATGATGCCTGGCTTGATAATGAACTACATCGGTACAATTTCACATCAACCTCTTTACCTTTCTCATCTTTGTCTAGGTTAGTATTTGTTGCCATAGGTGTGTCAATCTCCTTCGCTTCACTCATTCCAAATCTTTTGAGCAGCTCTGTACAGTATTTAGTTTGACTTACAAACGTTCCATGACTGAGTTGCTTGATTTGTAGGCCAAGGAAGAAATTTAGCTCACCCATGAGACTCATCTCAAATTCACTCTGCATAAGCTTAGAAAAATCTTTGACAAGTTTTGCATTAGTCGACCCAAATATAATATCATCTACATAAACTTGGACTAAGAGTACATCTTTATCTTTTCTTTTAATAAAGAGAGTAGTGTCAACTTTACCCCTAGAGTACCCTTGACTAAGAAGAAATTTGCTCAAACGTTCGTACCAAGCCCGAGGGGCTTGTTTAAAACCGTATAGAGCACGTTTCAGCTTATAAACATGAGTTGGATACATGTAATTCTCAAAGCCGGGTGGCTGAGCAACATAGACTTCTTCATTTATATAGCCATTTAGAAAGGCACTTTTAACATCCATTTGGAATAGTTTGAAGTCTTTAGAACACGCATAGGCAAGTAAGAGGCGAATAGCTTTGAGACGTGCTACAGGAGCGTATGTGTCATACCCCAAAATTTGCCCATGCTATTTTTCATACATAAAACCAAATCAGAAGACAAAGCTCCAAAACACACTCTCCTATACAAAAGCTCTGAATTAGGGTTTGACTAATTCGAGGGAAAATCATTGAATCAAGGGCTCAAGATGGTTCCATAGGTTCACCAACATCCCAAAGTATACCCATATAAAATTTCAAGTCAAACAGAACAAGTTTGGTCCCTCAAATCATGATTAGGTCAACAGTCGACCCTCAAGGGCAAAACAGTCATTTCAAGTCAAGATGCAGTCAAAGTTCAAGATATTTGGTCAACAACATCCTCATAACCCTAAAATCATCATTTGATCAAGGGTTGATCATGATGATGCAAGGAAAGATCAGAAAAGTCAAAAGTCAAAGGTTACTATTTTGGGCATGAACTGAAAAAGTCAACCAAACTTTGAAAATTCACCAAATATTCATACTTCATCAGAAAAATTCCCACTAAAGCTCATTTTGAAGGGAATTCATTCCTCTATCCAATGGTCCAAGAATCAGGGCTCATAGGTCAATGGTTTAAGAAATATGGCTTCATACATTATAGGTCCTTTTCAAAAGTCAACAAAAGGACACTTTTTTCAAAAGGACATAAAATGAAAATGGAGAATAATTTTGATATAAGACCAAAGACACTGGTTAGAGGACTCTTTAAGATTTCTAAAAAAATCCTATAACACTTCAATACCTCAAAAATTGAGAGAGGTAGACCTTATCAAAGTTGGACCGTTTTGAAGAAAATATGAAGAAAAAAGGTTCAAAATGAATATTTTTCAAAGAAGCCCAAGTTTTGTGATCCAAACTTGTTCCAAGAGGCCATCCACGACCCATGGTCCATTCAATCCTTTTTTGGTATTTATTATTTATTTTATTTTGAATTTAATCATTTAAATTCAATTTAAATTGAATAAAAATATTAGAAATATTCAAAGATTTTATTTGGTTCCAAATATGATCTAAAATCTCACCAAAAAAATTAAAAGCAAATCTGTTGGATTTCATTCAAGGGATAATTGGCTAAATTTGGTATCAATGTCGCAAAGTTTCAATCAAAATTCAATAAAAAAGATTTCATACTCAATCATACCAATTGCAAAGATTTGGATCAATTTTGATGACCTAATGCATCCATATAAATGCATAAAGATATTCAGAAACAAGAGGACAAGGTTTTGGACGAAAAATCTGCAGCAAGAGCCATAGCCAAGAGCTTGAAAATCTCATAAAGAGTCAAATTCGGTTTCAAGATTAAGGAAGCTCTCAAACAAAGTGAAGGATCAAATCATATTCCTTGGAGTCTTCTGAAGCTATTGCAATCATCACTGAAGCGTGAAGCGCCAAGAGCCACGTCCATAAGTATCACGGTTTGCAAGTTTATAATTTGAATTGATTTGCAATATTCATGCATCATGGACGTTATTCAGTTGCATAATCATGTTTACATCAATGTATAGGACGTTTCTGGACTGTTAATTCATTGTTTATGGGTCTATGTCGTAAACTGCCATGGCCGGATCCTAGGGTTTCGGTTTAGGGATTTTCGTTGCAGGTTAAATCGGGCCGAATTAAAGCCATCCTTGAATTCGTGACGACGATACGAGTTCAACCGTGCTTTCTTTTTTGGATTTTCATGCCCGTATGAGGTTTTGCGATTTGCAGGTGTATAACCATGTTCCAAAAGCGATTGTCAAAAGTTTCAGTAATCCAGTGAAGAAGATGAAGCCCAGGCGCGCTGATTTTTTCGTTTTAAATTTTATGTGATTTTTGTTGTTAATATTACAGTGGTTATTGAATTCATTAGCAGCAATACATCATGGTACGATTGGCAGGGAATCACGTGCGTTACCCAACGAGACGGGGTTCGATCCCCAGGTCTCCTTGTTATTTTTTAACAAATTATTTGGTTGAAGATTCAGGGTGCCTCACGCGCAAACGCCTATCGTAGGCCTTCAACATGAGCCTTCAGATTTCTTCCCATGCCAGATCCAAGGGCCCAGGAGCGAGCCACATCATGTCTCACCACAGAGCCAACCACACCCAATCGTACCAGCTAAGTTTGTTTTTCTTTTCTTTTTATTTTTATTTATTCAATACCAATTCTATTTAATTTATTTTTATACCAAATTTTCTTTTAATTTCTTTTTTCCTTTTTCATAAAGTCACAACCATTTATTTTAATAAAATGTATTTTATAATTAAATAATTAATTTGATTTAGTGCTAATAATAATTGTTATTTGATTTAAGTAATTAAATGATTAATTTAATTTAATTGTTTAAATATTTAATTAGGTTAACATTGTTATTAATTGATTAAAATACGTATTAGGATTAGACAATTTAATCGAAAACCTGTTTTGTTGATTTAGCTAATTAGGTTGAAAACCAATAATCAATTTGGTTTTTTTTATTATTTATTAATCATGGTTAACTTGTGCCCTAAATCAGGGTTCGTGAGGTTTATCAGTAGATCATTCATACACTAAAAATATTTCTTTTGTGCCTTTTCAGGATTATCAATATGGTTCACCCCAATAACGCGCCACGTCGAATTCAAAAGCTAAGTCCCGATTCAACCCTTGTTCTCTTTGTTTATCTTCCCTATTTTTTTATATATAATTAGGGTTTGCTATTAAATATCAATGAACTGCCTATACACTCACGCCTTGTTATTTCTTCTGTCAATTCTCTGATGGTCAGAGTCAATGCTTCAGGCAAACCTTTGCCCACCAACCCTGGCAGAGCAAATGCAGCTAAGTATTCTTTATTTATTTACTTTTAATTTCTTTATTCTTTGGTTTTAGAGTTAATAAAGTTTGCCTCCGAACCTGATAATGCACTCACCCCCCTTCGTGTTTATTTTTCCTTTTCCAATTTTCAGGCTTAGCTAACCAGTCAAAGCTCGAATGTTCGGTAACCTTGAAGTTCATCTTTTTTTTTTATTTTCTGTTTAATTATTACTTATGTCAAACCCTATTAAGGGATCCGCTGGTTACAATTTCCCTCCCCCATATCTGTTTTTGATTATATTATTTAAATGCGTGGTTAGTAATCCTAGGGAGTGTAACTTTTGAATTGAACATAGAATCACTAAATCTATAAGATAATATATTTGAATATAATCACATGATTGGTGCACACACGCACCCTTTTGGGGTAACCTCTCTGTTGCCTTGTTGCCTTGTTGCCTGTTGCCTTCGTGTTTTTTTTTGCAGAATAAGCCACGTCCCTCGAATTCGAAGATACCTCAGCCATGTTGCCTCGAATACTAAAGGTCATACGACCCTAAATGATGCTGCCTTCGATACACAAATATGACCTCGACCCTCGGAAGTTGCCTACGGAAAAAGGCTGAGGTATCTTCTAGCTGCCTACGAAATGGCTTATTCTGATCCTTGCCTCAGACTACCTGCCCTTCTATGGCATGGGACAGTCTTATGGCAAAGGATGCTTCGATGACCCTTCAACCTCCAAACGAAAGGCTTCCTGCCCTCTTATGGCAAGGATAGACCCTTTCATTCTGAAAGGCAAAAAGAGACCTATTATCTGAGTTTAAGGTAATTGCCCCTAATTGCCTTGCAATGCTCAATTTTCATATTCTTTTTCACAATTCTTCAAAAAACTGGCTACGCTCATTTACGAGCTAAAGTCCACTTTTTTCTTTCATCTACATTTTCTAAACAAACGAGCAAGCAAAGCAATTAAGAGCCCATGGAAAACCATGGATGCAAAGGGTGCCTTACACCTTCCCTTTGCATAAATTACCCCCCGAACTTAGATTTCTTTAAAAAGGTTTTTTTCTGTTTCTTTTTGCCTTTCCGAATTTGTTTGGATAAAATAAAAGTCGGTGGCGACTCTTGCTTACCGCGACATTTCGATCGATAAAAAGTCAGTTCACCGTATTACAGAACTGGCGACTCTGCTGGGGATTTTTCGATTAAGAGGGGTTACCTTAAAAGTTTAGGATTCACTTAAATGTTTTCTATTGTTTGTTTTGCTTGCTTTACTTTTGCAGGGCTGTTTTGGGTATTCTGCTGTGTGAAAGATCCTAACCCGGATCTGAGTACCTTAGGTATGTGGCATGAGATCAGGGAGACTGTACGACATGTATCGTTATGGTTGAACTGGTGGCCACCGTTAGTGCGACACTTTGGTTTGTCCTGATGGCCCTTGAATTTGATCGAGGAGACATTTGGCTACCGCGTGGTGTCATGAGCACTAATTCGCCTTTAGAACCTTAGTTGAACTTGACTTTGGCTTATAAGAAGTAGCGAGATGGCTGGCTTCGGATTCCTGACTGAAGCCGGTTGATACTCGATGCTACACTCATTGAGATTAGACTCAAGGGATGCTTTTGGCTGGCCGATTGAGTGCTATGTTGAGACAATGCCCACGAGAAAGATCAGGGATATGAGCACCATAGAACCTGGTTACTTTTTAGGACAGGTTGAACCAACTAAACAAAAGGAAGAAGGGTATAGACCTATGAACTTCATGCAAGCCTAACCATAAGGCAAAATTGTATGACTTGTGTGACTTGCGTGACTTGTTGGTGTTTGCTGCTAACCTTCGTTTCCTTGCAGGTTTTGTTAAAAGGACTTGTTTGTCCTTACTACCCCACACTATGCCTAATGAACCGCATTCGCATAACATCCATGACATCATGACATCATAAGCATAACATGATTTAACTAACCCTTTCAAGGATCTTAGGAATTTAGGGCGCACAATTTCAGGTGCTCTTATCAAAGACTGATCTCCCATCAAGGGGCAAGAGGATTTATTTCCCTCTGGCCACGTACCTTCCAATTCAAAGACACAGTACCAATCAAGGGGCAAGAGGATTTATTTTCCTCTAGCCATGCATGTTCAAATTCAGAAGTATCCCGAATCAGAGGCGATGACCCACTCGATATGGTGAGCTTGATTCTCAAAGAAAGACGTGCAAAGACAAAATTCAGATTTCTCCAAGACAAAGACGCGACCAAATCATTTTCTAATGTTGCTAACTAAATGCCTAAAGATCCTTGAAAGCATTGCATTTGCATTCATAACATCGCATAACAGGTTTCTTACAATAGGTCTCTCATCCTTCCTCGCTGTTTATTTCAGCATCATGAATCTCGAACAATCAGTTAAGGATCTCCAAGCTCAAAACACTGAGTTCCAAGCCTTGATTCTGAATTTGTCCAAGGGGCAAGATGAGCTGAAATCCCTTCTGACCGAGAAGGACAAGAAGACCAAGAAACCTAAAGGTGTTCTCAATCTGGGAAGAAGGTTCAAAGGCCCTCTCAAAAAGGTTGAAGAAGCAGAAACTCCCAAAGAAGGTAAGAAGACTCGAGTGAAAAAGCTTAGACCGATCCTGCAACTCAAGGATGCTGAAATCTCTGAAGACAGTGATGAGGATGACCAAGATGATGATGCTAGTATCAAAACCGATGCAAAAAGTAACCACGATTCTGCCAAACTCTCTGAAGAAGAAGAGGACTATTACCATGAGGACGAACATCCAGATGACAAATACCAGATGTTAGAAGAGCGTCTGAGGAGCGTGGAAATTCAGAAGGTACCTGGGCTAGATTTTGAAGAATTAGGACTCGTTCCTGGGGTAGTTATTCCTCCGAAATTCAAAACTCCCACCTTTGCTAAGTATGATGGAGTCTCTTGTCCCAAGATACACTTGAGGTCTTATGTAAGAAAGATTCAGCCTCACACTGCTGATAAGAGGCTCTGGATCCATTTCTTCCAAGAGAGTTTATCTGGAACTCAACTCGAATGGTACTTGTAATACGGTGAACTGACTTTTTATAATCGAAAAATGTCGCGGTTAAGCAAGAGTCGCCACCGACTTTTATTTTATCCAAACTAAATCAGAAAGGCAAAAAGAAACAGAAAAAAAACCTTTTAAAGAAATCTAAGTTCGGGGGGTAATTTATGCAAAGGGAAGGTGTAAGGCACCCTTTGCATCCATGGTTTTCCATGGGCTCTTAATTGCTTTGCTTGCTCGTTCGTTTAGAAAATGTAGATGAAAGAGATAGGGACTTTAGCCTTTCAGAATGAAAGGGTCTATCCTTGCCATAAGAGGGCAGGAAGCCTTTCGTTTGGAGGTAGAAGGGTCATCGAAGCATCCTTTGCCATAAGACTGTCCCATGCTATAGAAGGGCAGGTAGTCTAAGGCAAAGATCAGAATAAGCCATTTCGTAGGCAGCCAGAAGATACCTCAGCCTTTTTCCGTAGGCAACATCCGAGGGTCGAGGTCATTTTTGTGTATCGAAGGCAGCATCATTTAGGGTCGTATGACCTTTTAATTATCGAGGCAACAGGCTGAGGTATCCTCGTATTCGAGGGACTTGGCTTATTCTGCAAAAAAAACACAAGGCAACAGGCAACAAGGCAACAGGCAACAAGGCAACAGAGAGGTTACCCAAAAGCGTGCGTGTGTGCACCAATCACGTGATTATATTCAGAAAATTATCTTATAATTAATTATCTACATTGATTTAAGGCTTGCACTCCCTAAGATTACTAACCACACAATAATATAACAATAATAATGGGGAAGGGAAATTGTAACCAGCGGAGGAGAGGGGAATTGAAACCAGCGGGATATAATTAAAAATTAAAACAGAAAATATTAGAGCTAGGGTTTAGGGTTACCAAACTCGTAGCTTTGGCGATCAACAACCCTGAAAATGCAAACCAATAAATAAATAGGGTGAGTGTATGACTAATTCAGAGGCGAACAGGATTGACCCTAAAATAAAGAATAAACACATTTAAAATAATAAAGAAGGCAAGGTACTTAGCTCTGATTTGATCTGATATGGTTGATAGGAAGCCTCAGAGGTAACCCTAAAAAATGGCAAAGGCAGAAGAATGGAGAGTGAATGTATGCAAAGTTCAGAAAATGACGAACCAAAATATTTTTTAAATTAAAGAGAATACTTAGCTTCGATTGGAAGGTTGATGGGCAAAGATTTGCCTTGAGCCTTAAGCATTGACCCTGACCATTGGAGAGTTGGCGGAAGAAATAAGAGGAACCAGTGAGTATATTGGCAGTTCATTGACATTTAAGAATAAATCCTAATTTAATCTATAAAGCATAAATTAAAAGTAAAATAATATTTAAATAAATAAATAAAAATAAAGGTTGAAACTTAGCTTTTTGATTGGTATAGCGCGTAGTCAGAGAATTTCGAAAAGCAAACCCTGAAAAATGCACAAAAGGAAAGATTTCAGTGTAGGGAAATGATCGTGGCAAACCCTGATTAGGGCACAAGTTAGCCATGGTTAATAGAATCAAAATAAATTGTTGGTTTTCAACCCAATTAATTAAATCGGTGAAAATGGAGTTTCGATTAAATTACCTAACCCTAATGTATATTTATCATTTAGTAAAGATATTTAAATTAATTTAAACATTTAATCAAAATAAAAAATTATTTAATAATTAAATTAATAGATATTTTTACTTTTTAATGTTTTTGTGAAAAGGAAAAGATAAAATTCAAAGGAAGTTTTGTTTTAAAGAATATTAAAAAAACAACTTATTAAATAAATAAATAAAACTAGTTATTAAGTAAATAGAAAATAAATAATAAAATAGAAATAAATAAAAGAAACTTAGCTCAGGATTGGGTGTGGTGCGTCACTGAGCTTCCATGGTAGACTTGCAGGTTTATAAGCGTTGGATCATCTCTGGTAGTGATCTGATGGTTGGATCGTGAGAACACACCGTAGTCTTCCTTCAGGTAATGACCACATAATCTCGCTGTGTAATTTAGTAAAAAATAATTTGCGTGGAAGGGGAATCGAACCCACGCCTCCCATGTTGCCAAGGAATAGTCTTACCAGTTGCACCAGATACGCTATTTGTTAATTGAAGGGTTTCGTGAGATAATATATGAAATGAAAACGCTTATCTGGAAAAAAGAAACGCGCGCTGGAGGAAGTACTTGAATCGAGCCAATGACTGAGGGCCACCTAATCATCTTCTCCACCAAATTCCTGCAAGGTGCTTTTTACACCGCTTGTTTCCAATAGGTTGTAAAAACTCGTATCTTTTACACCGTATGAACGTTAGATCCTCATACATGCAAAAAATAAAAAAAACGAAACCATAGTTTTGCTCGGTTTGACCATACGAATCTAACGGTATATGTATCGGGTCCTAATTCATGCTAAAGCAAAAAGCCCTAATTAAAAACTCGCAAACCCTAACATGGAAATTGGTCACGAACGCACACAGAAACACAATTAAACTTCCAGATAGTATCAGTGCATCGCCATGAACAAGAATATGTAGCCAAAACGTGTAAGAAACGCGTAAATAATTGAAATCGATGGTAAGAAAAAAGTGCAAACCGTAGGGGTCGGTGAGCGCGTTCTAGAGGCCTTGAAGTCTGGTAATGGTGCAGACGGCTTCACTTTGTCCCCAGGAATGTGTAGCAACCTTCAAATCGCCTCAAGAGTGGCTGCAACTTGGAATTCGAGTTTGAAATTTTTCTTCACCTTGTATGTACGTAACTAGGACTTCCAAGGCTGCAAAATCCTTGTTCCAAAAGTTCTTCCTTGCCTCAGAATGTGTTTATGCATTTATAGAGAGTGCATTAGGGTAACAAAATTAGATTAAATCTGTCTTGAATCAAAGATTGCAATTTGGAGGAAAATTGATTCATGAATCTTTCCAAATATGCTCAATATTGGTCCAATCTCTTTCAATTCCGAAATTTGATCAAATATATGTCTTAAATGGTGATTGATATTGATTAGAAACAAAACAAATCCCATCTTTTCTATTTTCTTTCAAAAATATTTAATTAAATCGACTTTTTAATGAATAAAAAAATCATATAAAATCAACTAATCATTAATAAATCGTGGCATAGAGATCGGAGCTTCTAGTTGACTTGTATAGCAAGATTGGATCATAAAACATTGGGCCTCTTTGCAAGAAAATTCATTTTGAACCTTTTTACTTCACCTTTTTCCTCCTAAAATCGACCAACTTTGACAAGGCATATCTCCCTCAATTTTTGAGGTATGGAAGAGTTCTAGGACTTTTTAGAATCCTCAGAGAGTCCTCTAACCAGTGTCTTTGATCTCATATCAAAATTCTTCTCCATTCTCATTTTATGTCCTTTTGAAAAAAATGTCTTTTTGTTGACTTTTGAAAGGACCTATAATGTATGAAGCCATATCTCTTAAACCATTGACCTATGAGCTCTAATTCTTGGACCATTGGATAGAGGAATGAATTCCCTTCAAAATAAGCTTTAGTGGGAATTTTTCTGATGAAGTATGAATATTTGGTGAATTTTCAACGTTTGATTGACTTTTTCAGCTCATGCCCAAAATAGTAACTTTTGACTTTTGACTCTTCTGATGTTTCCTTGCATCATTATGATCAACCCTTGATCACATAATGATTTTAGGATTATGGGGATGTTGCTGACCTTATGGAACCACTTTGAGCCCTTGATTCAGTGATTTTTCTTTGAATGAACCAAACCCTAATTCAGAGCCTTTGTATAGGAGAGTGTGTTTTGGAGCTTTATGTCTTGATTTTGAGATTGCATATGAGAAATGGTGTAATACGGTGAACTGACTTTTTATCAATCGAAATGTCGCGGTAAGCAAGAGTCGCCACCGACTTTTATTTTATCCAAACTAAATCAGAAAGGCAAAAAGAAACAGAAAAAAACCTTTTTAAAGAAATCTAAGTTCGGGGGGTAATTTATGCAAAGGGAAGGTGTTAGGCACCCTTTGCATCCATGGTTTTTCATGGGCTCTTAATTGCTTTGCTTGCTCGTTTGTTTTTTAGAAAAAAGTAGATGAAAGAAAAAAGTGGACTTTAGCTCGTAAATGAGCGTAGCCAGTTTTCGAAGAATTGTGAGAAAGAATATGAAAATTGAGCATTGCAAGGCAATTAGGGGCAATTACCCTAAACTCAGATGATAGGTCTCTTTTTAGCCTTTCAGAATGAAAGGGTCTATCCTTGCCATAAGAGGGCAGGAAGCCTTTCGTTTGGAGGTTGAAGGGTCGTCGAGATATCCTTTGCCCAAAGACTGACCCATGCCATAGAGGGGCAGGTAGTCTAAGGGGAAGGATCAGAATAAGCCTTTTCGTAGGCAACCAGAAGATACCTCAGCCTTTTTCTGTAGGCAACTTCCGAGGGTCGAGGTCATATTTGTGTATCGAAGGCAGCATCATTTAGGGTCGTATGACCTTTAATTATCGAGGCATCATGGCTGAGGTATCCTCAAATTCGAGGGACATGGCTTATTCTGCAAAACACAAGGCAACAGGCAACAAGGCAACAAGGCAACAGAGAGGGTTACCCAAAAGCGTGCGTGTGTGCACCAATCACGTGATTCGATTCAGTTATTTATCTTGTAATTAGTCATTCTAGGTTCAATTCGAGGTTATCACTCCCTAAATTACTAGCCACGCAGATAATATAAGGCAAGAAACAGTAATACGGGGGAGGGGACAATGAAACCAGTGGATCCCTTAATCAGGGTTTGACACAAGTAATAATAAACAGGAAAATATAAGGTTAGGGTTTAGGGTTACCAAACTCGTAGCTTTGGCAGTCGACAAACCCTGAAAATTGGACAAGAAAGAAGAAACAGAGGAAGGTGAGTGCATTAGCAGTTCGGAGGCAAGTGAAATTAACCCTAAAAGTAAAAGAATAAAGAAATTAAAAGTAAATAAAAAGGACACTTAGCTTTGCATTCGATCTGATATGGTTGGCGGTCGGTGGTAGCCTCGGAGGTAAACCCTGAAAAAGGAAGGCAAAGGTAGAAAAGAAGAGGGTGAATGTATGTACAGTTCAACAAAAGGTTAAGGGCAAACCCTAAAATCAAAGGAAACAAAATAAACTTAAAAATTAAATTAAATACTTAGCTTCGATCGGCAGGTTGATGGGCAAAGGTTTGCCTTGAGCTTTAAGCATTGAACCTGATCATCAGAGAATTGGCAAAAGTATAAGTGTAGGAGGAATTCTATTGACGAGGGCACTAAACTCTAATTTAAATAAAAAATCAGGCAAACAAATATTTAAATAAAAGAAGTTAAGACTTAGCTTCGTATTTGACGTGGCGCGTAGTCGGAGTGTATTTGTAAAGCCAACCCTGAAAAGAATGCACAAAGAAAATATTTTTCAGTGCAGGCGCGATCTTTGTAAACCCTGATTAGGGTACAAGTTAACTATAGTTAATAGAATAAATAAAAACCAGTTTTATTAATTAATGGTTTTCAACTTAATTAATTAAATCGGTAAAAACAGGTTTTCGATTAAATTATCTGACTAAGTAATTTGATTAAAAATGTTAACCCAATTAAATATTTATACAATTAAATTAATTTGATCATTTTTTAAATCAAATAAAAATTACCATTTAAAATTAAATCAAATTAATTATTTAGTTATAAAATAAGTGTTAGTAAAATGATTATAATAAAAAAAAATAAGAAAAAGATTCTATTAAATAAAACCAAAATATAAAGAAAAAGGTTATTAAAAGAATACAAATAAAATTTTCTAGAAATCTTAGCTTTTATTCAGTGTGGAGTGTTGATGAAGGATCATGATGTGCCTGCGGCCTTACAAGCGTTAGATTGAGAGCGGCAACGATCTGATGGTCTTAGATTGAGGGTGTATGGTAGGTGCGTGTGGGAACAGGCGCACATGATCTGCAAGTGAGGTTTAACATAGAAAATAAAGAAAAACGCGCTTGTGGGGATCGATCCCAGGACACTTCAATTGAACATACACTGAAAACCGCCCCTTTTACCACTCAGGCATATGTCGTTTGCTGATAATAACCAGAAACCAAATTTAGATAAGCCATCAAAAAACGTTAATGAATATTAAAAAAAAAAAGCGCCCAGATTCTTTGAACCAGGCCAACCGTCACCCGCCACGTAGGCTTCTTCTTCGTGCATCCGTCGTTTTAGCTATGGCTACAGCGACGGTTTCTTCAGCCATGGCTATAGGACCTGCACTCATCAACATCGCAGAATAACAACTATAAACGAGGTATAAGAACATGATTCAATTCGGAATTACCTCCTGAATACAACGGTAGCATTGGTTTTGCTCAATTCGTCCTAAAACTAAAACCCCCAAAAGTTCACCTCCGAAACCTAACAATGGCAAGTTGCTATCCCTATACCAAACCTTGCAATTAACACTTCAAAATCGTCCAGTACAATCATATGAACATATATTCATGATTAAAAACCAATTAAATCGCATGAATTAACAGAGAGGTGTTGAAGAAAGATTATGCAAACCGTGAGTCTCAGTGGAGCGTATTTTCTCGTTCTGATCGATGATGATGATACAGCTACGTCCAGCGAGCTCCAAGGGATTGATTGCGACCCTTTATTACGCCTGAATCGCCCTGAAATTTGATCCACCACCCTCTCTTTCGGTTCACGTTTTTTGTTCTTTTAGGGGTTCACAAGGCTGCCGAAAAAATCCTGTGTATCCATCCCCCTGCATTCTGATTCTGTTGTGAATATATAGGCAGTGGTTTTAGGTTGACCATTAAATCCAATCTCTTTGAATCATGGAATTGAGATTTGATTGAAGAAAAAATAGAAACTTTTTAATTAGCCAAATCACATATTCAATCAAGCTTTCCACGATTTTCTGTCATATAGATTGGATTTTCTGGTTCTTTGAAAGATTTAGCCTATAATTTATATTTTTAATAACTTATTTAATATTTAAGTGAATAAAAACTCAAATAAACATTAATAAATTTTTATAAAAATAAAAATGATAGGACTAAGGGCTTCTTTTAAGGTCATGGGCTTGGATCAATTTAAGTTCAATGGACTTCATTTCTATTTGCACCTAAAAGCCAAAAAGAAATAGAATAATATACAAACATAATATAATGATTTACTAATATTAATTCTAAATTAAATTAAAATTGTAAACCAGAAGAATTAGTAAATTGAAAATGTTATTAAATCGTACAAACGAACAAAACGTGCAAAGATGAATATGTAATGTATATGAATGATAATGCAAATGGTGTAAATGATTCTTAAGTGATAAGTTAGATAAAAAAAGGAGGGCAAATTTGGGGTATGACAGCTGCCCCTGTTCAATTATCTTAGACCTGAAGATGTAGAGTGGTTTGTATGCCAGTCGGTATCTGAAGGTAGAAGGTGATTGAACACTAGAATACTAAGAAATTTGCCCTAGCTGAAGGAGGGACTTTTGTCGGAGATGGGCTTGTAGATGCCATCTGGTAGTTGTTGGAGTATGGATTGTTGCGAAATTTCTGCTTTTGCCGTCTTCTCTTTTTTGTTTGAATGTTGAGGAGCCGTCAAAGGTGTCGACTCAAATCTGTGTTGGGTTATTTAAGGAACCGTCAAAGGTATCGACTTAAATTTGAAATACGTCGTTAAGGAACCGTCCAAGGTGTCGACTTAACTCTTGATGTGGGTTGTTAAGGAACCGTCAAAGATGTCGACTTAACTTTGAAGCATATCATTGAGGCACCGTCAAAGGTATCGACTCAGATATGTAGATAGATTGTATAAGGAACCGTCAAAGGTGTCGACTTATATCTGAAGCATATCATTGAGGCACCGTCAAAGGTATCGACTCAGATATGTAGATAGATTGTATAAGGAACCGTCAAAGGTGTCGACTTATATCTGAAGCATATCATTGAGGCACCGTCAAAGGTATCGACTCAGATATGTAGATAGATTGTATAAGGAACCGTCAAAGGTGTCGACTTATATCTGAAGTGTGTCGTTAAGGAACCGTCAAAGGTGTCGACTTTAACTCTTGATATATTAAGGAACCGTCAAAGGTATCGACTTAATACTTGAAAATAGATTGTTAAGGAACCGTCAGAGGTGTCGACTTAACTCTTGTAAATGGAGATAGTGGTATCCTGAAAAGTAGAGGTTAGTTTTCTTATGTCATGATGCATGTGTTATGTAATGAGTCTCTCAAAATAAATGAGAAATTTTGTATGTCATGCATGAATTTATTATGAAGTTATGTATGCAATGCATGAATATGTTTGTGTCATATGGTATGTGATTATGATCCATGTTGTTTTAGTCGAAAAAATAAATCTCCATGTCTTCGTGATTTTGATATCTGATTTCGTCTTGAAGATGCTCAGCTGGGGATTTATGGTTTCTGCTTGGGGATGATCAGTAGTTTGATGTACCCTGATTTAGGGATATTAATAAATCATGTTGGAGAAGAGCAAAGTGTCGGAGAACAAGTGGTATTGAAGATGTAAACTCTGTTGGGGAGCCATGTCTTTGTCGGGCCGAGTATGTTTGAAGATATCTTCTAGAGGATTGCTCTGTGGGGATATGATTTTGTGAAATCGGAATTGCGGGAAGGCATGGATGCCTTGAATATTTCCCCCAGTATTATAGTGACTACCATTCCTGGATTTGATTAGGACATGCCACTGAGTATTTGATAAAGATGTAAAACTAGACTTGCATAGATTTGCCCCTGCTAGTAGGAACTTTGGAAAGATTCGCCTCGCGAGGGCTTTATGAGATGTACACTATGGGCGATATGCCCCCAGTAATCATAGGCTCAAGACAGTGTCCCATGTTGATAGGGGACTAGCTTTAGATATACTTGGATGTATGCCCCTGATTGTTCGAGCATCCATGAGAGATTCTCGGAATCTTGACTTGATTGCCCCAGATTGATCGGGAAATAGTTTGAAGTCCACTTGGGATGAATGCCTTTGACTTTTGGCATTTTGAAAGATTCTTCGAATCTTGACTTGATTGCCCCAGATTGATTGGGCAAAACATGTCATGCCCCTTGTATACGTAAGAGACATGGCTTCTTGGAGTGATTTTGTTTGTCGGGATAACTTTCAGTCATTAGCCATACCCTATGCAAATTTATTCTGATGCTAACATTTGAAATTACGTAGCAGAATATGTTTAATAATGAATTCATGAGATGCAATGCATACGTTTGTCTTGAGTTTTTAAAAAAACATTAAAACAAGAGATGTAAAAGCGTGATATTTGTAAAACATGCTATTTTTTGTAGAAGCGAAATATCCACTCAGCATTTTAGTAAACCTTAAGGAGTCGGGATACCTTTTTGGTGACAGTATGCTTTCGAACTAACCATGCTTCAGTTAGGACTTTCAAGGGTTGTAACGTGGCTTGGTTCACGGTTTTAAGAAACAAAAGATAAAGGCTCAAAGTTTATTTATACCCATCCCCTTCTTCGTGATGTTCTTCATTCCTAAGCTCAGTTGGTTCGACTTATGCATTCAGGTTCCAAGAGACTTTTGGATTTGCGCCTTTGATAATGTTGATGGTTCGCAAACAAAGAGAACTCTTGAGATGGCAGTCACTTCTTCCTTTTGGTAGTCACAACTTTGAGTTGTTCAAGAATTTATTGACTTCTCTCTTTTTCTCTTCATCTTTTTGATATCCCTAACTTTTGCCTGAACTGTCTATTTTGAGCTTACAGTCAGCGGGATGCCTTGATTTTTGTCTAAGTCACCTTTTTGATTTTTGACTTAGCAGGCTTTTCTTTGTATATATGTTTTTTCATTTTTTTCCTTTTGAAAGATATTGACTGCGTTGCTTAATGATTGATGAATCATCATTGTCTTTTGATTGACATCTCCAACACTTCTTTGATGTGTATGGTTGAACGTTTATGATTGAAACCTTTGTTTGAAAGGCGTACTGAATGATTCTCTTAAAATAGAATGCACAGCCAAATTAACTGAGAACTACCCTGCCCCAGGTTATGATCAAGGGTTTTAATTATTACAAGAAAGAAAACTTCTACTTCTTAGGCTCAAAGGGGTTAACGAGGGATTAACATCCTTATATCTCCACTGTTTTAGGAATTGAAACAATGCCTGTACATCGTCAGCATAGTCTGTTCGAAAGCATACTGTATGAGGTTGCGGTATTGTTTTCGTCATCCTCCCTCAAAAGGCTTACAACTTAGCAGGAGTTGAATAAACACAAAACATATGCAAAGTAAATACACGATTTAAAATGAGTGATAACGAAATAATGTATTCAAGACAAATATATGCAATGCACTGATGATAATTATTAAAACAGATAATGTCTATCATGATTTGAATGTTTAAACAAACAGAATAAAGTTTGCGCATGAAAGTAAATCTAATGTTTAAAAGTTCATCCACTTCAGACATTAGTCAGTCTTGTCGTGATTATGCATAGGAGCGGTGATCACCACAGGAGTTCTCGGATGGTTGAATTCAATTTCTTCAACATCGATCATGTCCTGAATCTTGTTTTTCAATGACCAACAGCTATTTGTATCATGACCAAGACTATCAGAGTGATATGCACACCTTACATTAGGATTATAGCTACGAGCAGAAGTACTAGGATTCTTAGGGGGATCTTTTAAAGTGATCAACTCCGACTTTAGTAGGTGTTGTAATGCTTGAGCCAATGACATATTGATCTTTGTGAATTGACGCTTAGTTGCATCTGACTTGCGTCTTTATTGTGGAACTGGTGTAGAGATCAGAATTGTCCCCACAGTTTGGCTGTGTCCATTGCGACCTTTCAGATTGTGCACAACATTGTTCGTGATGAGAGGAACGGGTCATACATTTGGACCCTATCTGAGGAGGAATATCAGAACGAGCCATACATTAGACCATATCTGAAGAGGAATAGCAGAACGAGTCGTACATTAGACCATATCTGTTGAGGGATAGCAGAACGAGTCGTACATTAGACCATATCTGTTGAAGGATATCAGAACGAGTTATTCATTAAACCACATCTGAAGGAGAATACCAGAACGGGTCATACATTAGACCATATCTGATTGAGAATACCGGAACGGGTCATACATTAGACCATATCTGATAGAGAATGCTTGCTTGTTAGAGTCGATGAGTTATTTGACGAAGTTTTGGAATGTAAAAGGCTTGTCAGAATGAATCTCCAGCTCGATTATATCTGAGAGGAATGATTGCCGAGGCGGAACCTGAAAACAATGTTAGAAATATGCAATGTCATGAATGCAAATGAAATGTTTTCAAGGATCTTTAAGGAATTTAGTTAGCAACATTGGAAAGTGATTTGGTCGCATATTTGTTTGGAGAATTCTGACTCTTGTCTTTGAACATCTTTCTTTGAGAATTAAGCTCACCATATAGAGTGGGTCATCGCCTCTGACTCGAGATACTTCAGAATTTGAAAGTATATGGCTAGAGGAAAATAAATCCTCTTGCCCCTTGATAGGTACTGAGTCTCTGAATTGGAAGGTATGTGGCCAGAAGAAAATAAATCCTCTTGCCCCTAGATAGGAATTCAGTCCTTGATAAGAGCACCTGAAATTGTACGCCCTAAATTCCTAAGATCCTTGAAAGGGTTAGTTAATCATGTTATGCTTATGATGTCATGATGTCATGATGTTATGCGAATGAAGTTCATTTGGCATAGTGTGAGATAATAAGGACAAACAAGTCCCTTTAACAAAACCTGCAAGGAAATGAAGGTTAGTAGCAAACACAAACAAGTCACACAAGTCACAAAATTTTTGGCTTAAGGCTTGCATGGAGTCTGAACAGGTGTCCTTCCCAAGGGAATTTCTATGGATAAGGAGATTTCAGCAACGGGTTCTACAAGTTATCCAGAATTGTCAGCCCTTCTAAAGCACCCTCGGACATGATGCATTCGCACCATGCAATGATACTTTGAGAAAGAACCTATCTGAATTGTAGCATCGGGTAGCGACTAGTTCTTAACATTTGTCAAGAGTAGTCCCCCCACTACGTTCCTAAAGGCCAGGTTGGGTTAAGGGTAACTAAAGGTCCTTGAGCTCCGGCGCACCCACAAACACATACATAGACCCCCCTCATTTGAGAAAGGTGTGCATATGCTATGGAGTCCTAACTCAAGTGTGAACTTCATATTGACTCATCTCCCACATATGTGAAAGAGGTCGCCATGACTATGCCACTCCTAATCTTAAGTGTTCTTGAATCCGGGAATAGGATTCGTCCATCAGTTAATTCCCAAAACGCCCCTGAAAAATAAAACAAACAAGCAAACAATAGAAAACATTTAAGTGATTCCTAAACTTTTAAGGTAACCCCTCTTTTATAAGAAAATTCTCCCCAGCAGAGTCGCCAGTTCTGTAATACGGTGAACTGACTTTTTATCAATCGAAATGTCGCGGTAAGCAAGAGTCGCCACCGACTTTTATTTTATCCAAACTAAATCAGAAAGGCAAAAAGAAACAGAAAAAAACCTTTTTAAAGAAATCTAAGTTCGGGGGGTAATTTATGCAAAGGGAAGGTGTTAGGCACCCTTTGCATCCATGGTTTTTCATGGGCTCTTAATTGCTTTGCTTGCTCGTTTGTTTTTTAGAAAAAAGTAGATGAAAGAAAAAAGTGGACTTTAGCTCGTAAATGAGCGTAGCCAGTTTTCGAAGAATTGTGAGAAAGAATATGAAAATTGAGCATTGCAAGGCAATTAGGGGCAATTACCCTAAACTCAGATGATAGGTCTCTTTTTAGCCTTTCAGAATGAAAGGGTCTATCCTTGCCATAAGAGGGCAGGAAGCCTTTCGTTTGGAGGTTGAAGGGTCGTCGAGATATCCTTTGCCCAAAGACTGACCCATGCCATAGAGGGGCAGGTAGTCTAAGGGGAAGGATCAGAATAAGCCTTTTCGTAGGCAACCAGAAGATACCTCAGCCTTTTTCTGTAGGCAACTTCCGAGGGTCGAGGTCATATTTGTGTATCGAAGGCAGCATCATTTAGGGTCGTATGACCTTTAATTATCGAGGCATCATGGCTGAGGTATCCTCAAATTCGAGGGACATGGCTTATTCTGCAAAACACAAGGCAACAGGCAACAAGGCAACAAGGCAACAGAGAGGGTTACCCAAAAGCGTGCGTGTGTGCACCAATCACGTGATTCGATTCAGTTATTTATCTTGTAATTAGTCATTCTAGGTTCAATTCGAGGTTATCACTCCCTAAATTACTAGCCACGCAGATAATATAAGGCAAGAAACAGTAATACGGGGGAGGGGACAATGAAACCAGTGGATCCCTTAATCAGGGTTTGACACAAGTAATAATAAACAGGAAAATATAAGGTTAGGGTTTAGGGTTACCAAACTCGTAGCTTTGGCAGTCGACAAACCCTGAAAATTGGACAAGAAAGAAGAAACAGAGGAAGGTGAGTGCATTAGCAGTTCGGAGGCAAGTGAAATTAACCCTAAAAGTAAAAGAATAAAGAAATTAAAAGTAAATAAAAAGGACACTTAGCTTTGCATTCGATCTGATATGGTTGGCGGTCGGTGGTAGCCTCGGAGGTAAACCCTGAAAAAGGAAGGCAAAGGTAGAAAAGAAGAGGGTGAATGTATGTACAGTTCAACAAAAGGTTAAGGGCAAACCCTAAAATCAAAGGAAACAAAATAAACTTAAAAATTAAATTAAATACTTAGCTTCGATCGGCAGGTTGATGGGCAAAGGTTTGCCTTGAGCTTTAAGCATTGAACCTGATCATCAGAGAATTGGCAAAAGTATAAGTGTAGGAGGAATTCTATTGACGAGGGCACTAAACTCTAATTTAAATAAAAAATCAGGCAAACAAATATTTAAATAAAAGAAGTTAAGACTTAGCTTCGTATTTGACGTGGCGCGTAGTCGGAGTGTATTTGTAAAGCCAACCCTGAAAAGAATGCACAAAGAAAATATTTTTCAGTGCAGGCGCGATCTTTGTAAACCCTGATTAGGGTACAAGTTAACTATAGTTAATAGAATAAATAAAAACCAGTTTTATTAATTAATGGTTTTCAACTTAATTAATTAAATCGGTAAAAACAGGTTTTCGATTAAATTATCTGACTAAGTAATTTGATTAAAAATGTTAACCCAATTAAATATTTATACAATTAAATTAATTTGATCATTTTTTAAATCAAATAAAAATTACCATTTAAAATTAAATCAAATTAATTATTTAGTTATAAAATAAGTGTTAGTAAAATGATTATAATAAAAAAAATAAGAAAAAGATTCTATTAAATAAAACCAAAATATAAAGAAAAAGGTTATTAAAAGAATACAAATAAAATTTTCTAGAAATCTTAGCTTTTATTCAGTGTGGAGTGTTGATGAAGGATCATGATGTGCCTGCGGCCTTACAAGCGTTAGATTGAGAGCGGCAACGATCTGATGGTCTTAGATTGAGGGTGTATGGTAGGTGCGTGTGGGAACAGGCGCACATGATCTGCAAGTGAGGTTTAACATAGAAAATAAAGAAAAACGCGCTTGTGGGGATCGATCCCAGGACACTTCAATTGAACATACACTGAAAACCGCCCCTTTTACCACTCAGGCATATGTCGTTTGCTGATAATAACCAGAAACCAAATTTAGATAAGCCATCAAAAAACGTTAATGAATATTAAAAAAAAAAAGCGCCCAGATTCTTTGAACCAGGCCAACCGTCACCCGCCACGTAGGCTTCTTCTTCGTGCATCCGTCGTTTTAGCTATGGCTACAGCGACGGTTTCTTCAGCCATGGCTATAGGACCTGCACTCATCAACATCGCAGAATAACAACTATAAACAAGGTATAAGAACATGATTCAATTCGGAATTACCTCCTGAATACAACGGTAGCATTGGTTTTGCTCAATTCGTCCTAAAACTAAAACCCCCAAAAGTTCACCTCCGAAACCTAACAATGGCAAGTTGCTATCCCTATACCAAACCTTGCAATTAACACTTCAAAATCGTCCAGTACAATCATATGAACATATATTCATGATTAAAAACCAATTAAATCGCATGAATTAACAGAGAGGTGTTGAAGAAAGATTATGCAAACCGTGAGTCTCAGTGGAGCGTATTTTCTCGTTCTGATCGATGATGATGATACAGCTACGTCCAGCGAGCTCCAAGGGATTGATTGCGACCCTTTATTACGCCTGAATCGCCCTGAAATTTGATCCACCACCCTCTCTTTCGGTTCACGTTTTTTGTTCTTTTAGGGGTTCACAAGGCTGCCGAAAAAATCCTGTGTATCCATCCCCCTGCATTCTGATTCTGTTGTGAATATATAGGCAGTGGTTTTAGGTTGACCATTAAATCCAATCTCTTTGAATCATGGAATTGAGATTTGATTGAAGAAAAAATAGAAACTTTTTAATTAGCCAAATCACATATTCAATCAAGCTTTCCACGATTTTCTGTCATATAGATTGGATTTTCTGGTTCTTTGAAAGATTTAGCCTATAATTTATATTTTTAATAACTTATTTAATATTTAAGTGAATAAAAACTCAAATAAACATTAATAAATTTTTATAAAAATAAAAATGATAGGACTAAGGGCTTCTTTTAAGGTCATGGGCTTGGATCAATTTAAGTTCAATGGACTTCATTTCTATTTGCACCTAAAAGCCAAAAAGAAATAGAATAATATACAAACATAATAAAATGATTTACTAATATTAATTCTAAATTAAATTAAAATTGTAAACCAGAAGAATTAGTAAATTGAAAATGTTATTAAATCGTACAAACGAACAAAACGTGCAAAGATGAATATGTAATGTATATGAATGATAATGCAAATGGTGTAAATGATTCTTAAGTGATAAGTTAGATAAAAAAAGGAGGGCAAATTTGGGGTATGACAAATGGTATGGGCAAATTTTGGGGTATGACAGCTGCCCCTGTTCAATTATCTTAGACCTGAAGATGTAGAGTGGTTTGTATGCCAGTCGGTATCTGAAGGTAAAAGGTGATTGGACACTAGAATACTAAGAAATTTGCCCTAGCTGAAGGAGGGACTTTTGTCGGAGATGGGCTTGTAGATGCCATCTGGTAGTTGTTGGAGTATGGATTGTTGCGAAATTTCTGCTTTTGTTGTCTTCTCTTTTTTGAATGTTGAGGAACCGTCAAAGGTATCGACTCAAACCTGTGTTGGGTTATTTAAGGAACCGTCAAAGGTATCGACTTAAATTTGAAGCATATTGTTGAGGCACCGTCAAAGGTATCGACTCAGATATGCAGGTAGGTTGTATAAGGAACCGTCAAAGGTGTCGACTTATATCTGAGGTGTGTTGTTAAGGAACCGTCAAAGGTGTCGACTTAACTCTTGTTGTGGGTTGTTAAGGAACCGTCAAAGGTGTCGACTTAACTCTGCAGCATATCATTGAGGCACCGTCAAAGGTATCGACTCAGATATGCAGATAGATTGTATAAGGAACCGTCAAAGGTGTCGACTTATATCTCAAGTGTGTTGTTAAGGAACCGTCAAAGGTGTCGACTTAACTTTTGATGTGGGTTGTTAAGGAACCGTCAAAGGTGTCGACTTAACTTTGAAGCATATCATTGAGGCACCGTCAAAGGTATCGACTCAGATATGTAGATAGATTGTATAAGGAACCGTCAAAGGTGTCGACTTATATCTGAAGTGTGTTGTTAAGGAACCGTCAAAGGTGTCGACTTAACTTTTGATGTATTAAGGATCCGTCAAAGGTGTCGACTTAATACTTGAGAATAGATTGTTAAGGAACCGTCAAAGGTGTCGACTTAACTCTTGTAAATGGAGATAGTGGTATCCTGAAAAGTAGAGGTTAGTTTTCTTTATGCCATGTCATGATGCATGCAATGTGTTTGTGCGACGGGATTCTCAAAATAAATGAGGACCTCGTATGTTATGTATGCAATTGTCGCGCTGTTTTATGTATTATGTATGAACGTGTATGCAATTGTATGAATATGTTTATGACATGTGATATGTGAATATGATTCATGTTGTCTTGATTGAGAAAATAAATCTCTGTATCTTTGAAGATGTTCAGCTGGGGATTTACGGTTTCTGCTTGGGGATGATCAGTAATTTGATGTACCCTGATTTAGAGATATAAATGGACCATGTTGAAGAGGTGGACTCTGTTGAGGAGCTATATCTTTTGTTGGACGAGTATGTTTGAAGATGTCTTTTTTGAGGATTACTTTGTGGGGATATGATCTTATGAACCTGGCTCTGTGGGGAGATGTGGGTGTCTTGAAAGTTGCCCCCAGTATCATAGTAACTTACTACTTGATTCAGGACACGCCACTGAGTATTGATCAAGATGTTGAACTTGGACTTGCATAGATTTGCCCCAGTTAGTGGGAACTTTGGAAAGATTCGCCTCGCGAGGACTTTATGAGATGTGCACTTTGGGCGACATGCCCCTAGTAATCATAGACTCATGACAATGTCTCACGTTGATTGGGGAGTAGCTTTAGATATTCTTGAATGCTTGCCCCTGATTGTTCGAGCATCCATGAGAGATTCTCGGAATCTTGACCTGATTGCCCCAGATTGATTGGGCAAAGCGTGCCATGCCCCTTGTATGCATAGGAGACATTGCTTCTTGGAGTAATCTTGTCTGTCGGGATAACTTTTAGTCATTAGTTGTACCATGTGCAAGTTCTTTCTGATGCTAGCATTTGAAATTATGTAGCAGAATATGTTTAATAATGAATTCATGAGATGCAATGCATACGTTTGTCTTGAATTTTTGAAAAACCTTTAAAACATGAGATGCAAAAACACGACACTTGTAAAAAAATGATATTTGTAATAATGTTTGTAATAATGAAATACCGACTCCTCGTTTTTTGGTAAACCTTAAGGAGTCAGGATACCCTTTTTTTGGTGACAGTATGCTTTCGAACTAACCATGCTTCAATTAGGACTTTCAAGGGTTGTAACGTGGCTTGGTTCACGGTTTAAGAAACAAAGGATAATGGCTCAAAATTTGATTGTACCCACCCCTCTTCGTGATGATCTTCAGTCCTAAGCTCAGTTAATTCGACTTATGCATTCAGGTTCCAAGAGACTTTTGGATTTGCATCTTTTGATAATGATGATGATTCACAAGCAGAGGGAACTTTTTGAGACGGCAGTCATTTCTTCCTTTTGGTAGTCACAACTTTGTGTTGTTCAGGAATTTATTGACTTCTCTTTTTTCATCTTTTTGATATCCCTAACTTTTGTATGAACTGTTTATTTTTGAGATTACAGTCAGCGGGATGCCTTGATTTTTGCCTAAGTCATCTTTTGATTTTTGACTTAGCAGACTTCTTTTTTTTTTGTATATATGTTTTTTTTCATTCATTCATTTCATTTTTTTTTGAAAGATATTGACTGCCTGCTTCATGTTTGATGAACCATTATTGTCTTTTGATTGACATCTCCAACACTTCTTTGATGTGTGCGGATGGACGCTTGTGATTGGAACCTTTGTTGAAAGGTGTACTAAATGATTCTCTTGAAATAGAATGCACCGCCAAATTAATTGAGAACTACCCTGCCCCAGGTTATGATCAAGGGTTTTAATTAGTACAAGAAAGAAACTTCTACTTCTTAGGCTCAAAGGGGTTGACGAGGGATTAACATCCTTATATCTCCACTGTTTAGGAATTGAAACAATGCCTGTACATCGTCAACATAGTCCGTTCAAAAGCATACTGTATGAGGTTGTGGTATCGTTTTCGTCATCCTCCCTCAAAAGGTATACAACTTTAGCAGGAGTTGAATATCACAAAACATATGCAAAGTAAAGATGCAGTTTAAATGAGTGATAGCGAAATAATTTATTCAAGACAAACATATGCAATGCACTGATGATAATTATTAAAACAGATAATGTCTATCATGATTCGAATGTTTGAACAAACAGAATAAAATTTGCGCATGAAAGTAAATCTAATGATTAAAAGTTCATCCATTTAGACATTAATCAGTCTTGTCGTGACTAGGCATAGGAGCGGTGACCACCACAGGAGTTCTCGGATGGTTGAATTCAATTTCTCCAGCATCGATCATGTCTTGAATCTTGTTTTTCAATGACCAGCAGCTATTTGTATCATGACCAGGACTATCAGAGTGATATGCACACCTCACATTAGGATTATAGCTACGAGCAGAAGTACTAGGATTCTTAGGGGGGTCCTTTAAAGTGATCAATTCCGACTTCAGTAGGTGTTGTAATGTTTGAGCCAATGACATATTGATCTTTGTGAATTGACACTTAGGTACATCTGGCTTGCGTCGTTGTTGTGGAACTGGTGTAGAGATCAAAATTGTCCCCACAGATTGGTTTTGTTCATTGCGACCTTTCCGGTTGTGCTCAGCATTAGTCAGGTGAGGTTCGGGTCATACATTTAGACCATATGTGATAGAGGACGTCAGAGCAAATAGACCATGTATATTGAGGGACATCAGAACTAGTCGTACATTTAGACCTTGTCTGTTGAAGGATGTCAGAACGAGTTATTTATTAGACCATATCCGCAGAGGAATGTCAGAACGAGTCATACATTGGACCATATCTGAGGAGGAATATCAGAACGAGCCATACATTAAACCCTTTCTGAAGGAGAATACCAGAACGAGTCATACATTAAACCATATCTGATGAATAATGCCAGAACGAGTCATACATTAGACCATATCTGACTGAAGATACCAGAACGGGTCATACATTAAACCATATCTGATGAATAATGCCAAAACGAGTCATACATTAGACCATATCTGACTGAAGGTACCAGAACGGGTCATACATTAAACCATATCTGATGAATAATGCCAGAACGAGTCATACATTAGACCATATCTGACTGAAGGTACCAGAACGGGTCATACATTAAACCATATCTGATGAATAATGCCAGAACGAGTCATACATTAGACCATATCTGACTGAAGATACCGGAACGGGTCATACATTAGACCATATCTGATTGAGAAATACCGGAACGGGTCATACATTAGACCATATCTGATAGAGAATGCTTGCTTGTTAGAGTCAATGAGTTTTTTGACGAAGTTTTGGAATGTAGAAGGGCTTGTCAGAATGAATCTCCAGCTCGATTATATCTGAGAGGAATGATTGTCGAGGCGGAACCTGAAAACAAAGTTAGAAATATGCAATGTCATGAATGCAAATGAAATGTTTTCAAGGATCTTTAAGGAATTTCATTAGCAACATTGGAAAGTGATTTGGTCGCATCTTTGTCTGAAGAAATCTGAACTTTGTCTTTGAACGTCTTTCTTTGAGAATCAAGCTCACCATATCGAGTGGGTCATCGCCTCTGATTCGAGATACTTCTGAATTTGAAAGTATATGGCTAGAGGAAAATAAATCCTCTTGCCCCTTGATAGGTAATGTGTTTCTGAGTTGGAAGGTATGCGGCCAGAGGAAAATAAATCCTCTTGCCCCTTGATTTGAAATTCGGTCCTTGATAAGAGTACCTGAAATTGTGCGCCCTAAATCTCTAAGATCCTTGAAAGGGTTAGTTAAATCGTGTTATGCTTATGATGTCATGAATGTTATGCGAATGCAATTCATTAGGCATAGTGTGAGATAGTAAGGGCAAACACGTCCTTTTAACAAAACCTGCAAAGAACGAAGGTTAGTAGCAAACACAAACAAATTACACAAGTCACACAAGTCACACAATTTTTTGGCTTAAGGCTTGCATGGAGTTTGATCAGGTGTCCTTCCCAAGGGTATTTCTATGGATAAGGAGATTCCAGCAACGGGTTCTAAAGTTATCCAGAATTGTCAGCCCTTCTAAAGCACCCTCGGACATGATGCATTTGCACCATGCAATGATACTTTGAGAAAGAACCTATCTGAATTGTAGCATCGGGTAGCGACTAGTTCTTAACATTTGTCAAGAGTAGTCCCCCCACTACGTTCCTAAAGGCCAGGATGGGTTATGGGTAACTAAAGGTCCTTGAGCTCCGGCGCACCCACAGACACATACATAGACCTCCCTCATTTGAGAAAGGTGTGCATATGCTATGGAGTCCTAACTCAAGCGTGAACTTCATATTGACTCATCTCCCACATATGTGAAAGAGGTCGCCATGACTATGCCACTCCTAATCTTAAGTGTTCTTGAATCCGGGAATAGGATTCGTCCTTCAATTTTCCCAAAACCCCCCTGAAAAATAAAACAAACAAAGCAAACAAAAGAAAACATTTAAGTGAATCCTAAACTTTTAAGGTAACCCCTCTTTTAATCGAAAAATCCCCAGCAGAGTCGCCAGTTCTGTAATACGGTGAACTGACTTTTTATAATCGAAAAATGTCGCGGTTAAGCAAGAGTCGCCACCGACTTTTATTTTATCCAAACTAAATCAGAAAGGCAAAAAGAAACAGAAAAAAAACCTTTTAAAGAAATCTAAGTTCGGGGGGTAATTTATGCAAAGGGAAGGTGTAAGGCACCCTTTGCATCCATGGTTTTCCATGGGCTCTTAATTGCTTTGCTTGCTCGTTCGTTTAGAAAATGTAGATGAAAGAGATAGGGACTTTAGCCTTTCAGAATGAAAGGGTCTATCCTTGCCATAAGAGGGCAGGAAGCCTTTCGTTTGGAGGTAGAAGGGTCATCGAAGCATCCTTTGCCATAAGACTGTCCCATGCTATAGAAGGGCAGGTAGTCTAAGGCAAAGATCAGAATAAGCCATTTCGTAGGCAGCCAGAAGATACCTCAGCCTTTTTCCGTAGGCAACTTCCGAGGGTCGAGGTCATTTTTGTGTATCGAAGGCAGCATCATTTAGGGTCGTATGACCTTTTAATTATCGAGGCAACAGGCTGAGGTATCCTCGTATTCGAGGGACTTGGCTTATTCTGCAAAAAAAACACAAGGCAACAGGCAACAAGGCAACAGGCAACAAGGCAACAGAGAGGTTACCCAAAAGCATGCGTGTGTGCACCAATCACGTGATTATATTCAGAAAATTATCTTATAATTAATTATCTACATTGATTTAAGGCTTGCACTCCCTAAGATTACTAACCACACAATAATATAACAATAATAATGGGGAAGGGAAATTGTAACCAGCGGAGGAGAGGGGAATTGAAACCAGCGGGATATAATTAAAAATTAAAACAGAAAATATTAGAGCTAGGGTTTAGGGTTACCAAACTCGTAGCTTTGGCGATCAACAACCCTGAAAATGCAAACCAATAAATAAATAGGGTGAGTGTATGACTAATTCAGAGGCGAACAGGATTGACCCTAAAATAAAGAATAAACACATTTAAAATAATAAAGAAGGCAAGGTACTTAGCTCTGATTTGATCTGATATGGTTGATAGGAAGCCTCAGAGGTAACCCTAAAAAATGGCAAAGGCAGAAGAATGGAGAGTGAATGTATGCAAAGTTCAGAAAATGACGAACCAAAATATTTTTTAAATTAAAGAGAATACTTAGCTTCGATTGGAAGGTTGATGGGCAAAGATTTGCCTTGAGCCTTAAGCATTGACCCTGACCATTGGAGAGTTGGCGGAAGAAATAAGAGGAACCAGTGAGTATATTGGCAGTTCATTGACATTTAAGAATAAATCCTAATTTAATCTATAAAGCATAAATTAAAAGTAAAATAATATTTAAATAAATAAATAAAAATAAAGGTTGAAACTTAGCTTTTTGATTGGTATAGCGCGTAGTCAGAGAATTTCGAAAAGCAAACCCTGAAAAATGCACAAAAGGAAAGATTTCAGTGTAGGGAAATGATCGTGGCAAACCCTGATTAGGGCACAAGTTAGCCATGGTTAATAGAATCAAAATAAATTGTTGGTTTTCAACCCAATTAATTAAATCGGTGAAAATGGAGTTTCGATTAAATTACCTAACCCTAATGTATATTTATCATTTAGTAAAGATATTTAAATTAATTTAAACATTTAATCAAAATAAAAAATTATTTAATAATTAAATTAATAGATATTTTTACTTTTTAATGTTTTTGTGAAAAGGAAAAGATAAAATTCAAAGGAAGTTTTGTTTTAAAGAATATTAAAAAAACAACTTATTAAATAAATAAATAAAACTAGTTATTAAGTAAATAGAAAATAAATAATAAAATAGAAATAAATAAAAGAAACTTAGCTCAGGATTGGGTGTGGTGCGTCACTGAGCTTCCATGGTAGACTTGCAGGTTTATAAGCGTTGGATCATCTCTGGTAGTGATCTGATGGTTGGATCGTGAGAACACACCGTAGTCTTCCTTCAGGTAATGACCACATAATCTCGCTGTGTAATTTAGTAAAAAATAATTTGCGTGGAAGGGGAATCGAACCCACGCCTCCCATGTTGCCAAGGAATAGTCTTACCAGTTGCACCAGATACGCTATTTGTTAATTGAAGGGTTTCGTGAGATAATATATGAAATGAAAACGCTTATCTGGAAAAAAGAAACGCGCGCTGGAGGAAGTACTTGAATCGAGCCAATGACTGAGGGCCACCTAATCATCTTCTCCACCAAATTCCTGCAAGGTGCTTTTTACACCGCTTGTTTCCAATAGGTTGTAAAAACTCGTATCTTTTACACCGTATGAACGTTAGATCCTCATACATGCAAAAAATAAAAAAAACGAAACCATAGTTTTGCTCGGTTTGACCATACGAATCTAACGGTATATGTATCGGGTCCTAATTCATGCTAAAGCAAAAAGCCCTAATTAAAAACTCGCAAACCCTAACATGGAAATTGGTCACGAACGCACACAGAAACACAATTAAACTTCCAGATAGTATCAGTGCATCGCCATGAACAAGAATATGTAGCCAAAACGTGTAAGAAACGCGTAAATAATTGAAATCGATGGTAAGAAAAAAGTGCAAACCGTAGGGGTCGGTGAGCGCGTTCTAGAGGCCTTGAAGTCTGGTAATGGTGCAGACGGCTTCACTTTGTCCCCAGGAATGTGTAGCAACCTTCAAATCGCCTCAAGAGTGGCTGCAACTTGGAATTCGAGTTTGAAATTTTTCTTCACCTTGTATGTACGTAACTAGGACTTCCAAGGCTGCAAAATCCTTGTTCCAAAAGTTCTTCCTTGCCTCAGAATGTGTTTATGCATTTATAGAGAGTGCATTAGGGTAACAAAATTAGATTAAATCTGTCTTGAATCAAAGATTGCAATTTGGAGGAAAATTGATTCATGAATCTTTCCAAATATGCTCAATATTGGTCCAATCTCTTTCAATTCCGAAATTTGATCAAATATATGTCTTAAATGGTGATTGATATTGATTAGAAACAAAACAAATCCCATCTTTTCTATTTTCTTTCAAAAATATTTAATTAAATTGACTTTTTAATGAATAAAAAAATCATATAAAATCAACTAATCATTAATAAATCGTGGCATAGAGATCGGAGCTTCTAGATGACTTGTATAGCAAGATTGGATCATAAAACATTGGGCCTCTTTGCAAGAAAATTCATTTTGAACCTTTTTACTTCACCTTTTTCCTCCTAAAATCGACCAACTTTGACAAGGCATATCTCCCTCAATTTTTGAGGTATGGAAGAGTTCTAGGACTTTTTAGAATCCTCAGAGAGTCCTCTAACCAGTGTCTTTGATCTCATATCAAAATTCTTCTCCATTCTCATTTTATGTCCTTTTGAAAAAAATGTCTTTTTGTTGACTTTTGAAAGGACCTATAATGTATGAAGCCATATCTCTTAAACCATTGACCTATGAGCTCTAATTCTTGGACCATTGGATAGAGGAATGAATTCCCTTCAAAATAAGCTTTAGTGGGAATTTTTCTGATGAAGTATGAATATTTGGTGAATTTTCAACGTTTGATTGACTTTTTCAGCTCATGCCCAAAATAGTAACTTTTGACTTTTGACTCTTCTGATGTTTCCTTGCATCATTATGATCAACCCTTGATCACATAATGATTTTAGGATTATGGGGATGTTGCTGACCTTATGGAACCACTTTGAGCCCTTGATTCAGTGATTTTTCTTTGAATGAACCAAACCCTAATTCAGAGCCTTTGTATAGGAGAGTGTGTTTTGGAGCTTTATGTCTTGATTTTGAGATTGCATATGAGAAATGGTATGGGCAAATTTTGGGGTATGACAGTACTATCAACTGGAAAGTACCAACATCCATACTTGGGAAGATTTGGTTGTTGCTTTCTATAAGCAATACCAATATAATTCCGATCTCGCACCAACTCGCATGCAACTACAAAGCATGTCTATGGGACCTAAGGAAAGTTTCAAGGAGTATGCTCAGAAATGGAGAGATCTAGCTGGAAGAGTCAAACCTTCCTTGGCTGACAGAGAAATGGTAGATATGTTTATGAATACATTGACTGGCCCTTTCTATAGTCATTTGCTGGGAAGTTCGTCATCTGGATTCACTGAGCTTATACTGACTGGGGAACGTGTTGAGAATGGCATCCAAAGTGGTAAGATTCAAACTGCTACATCCTCAGGTATTACAAAGAAGCCTCTCAGTGGGAAGTCAGATTCAAATAATAACCATGGCCAATCTGTTGGGGCAGTTTTGATCTCCACACCGACACCTCAGAGAAGTCGTCAAAGCACGCAAGACCCGCCTAGGCGTCAGTTCACAAAGATCAATATGTCACTGGATCAAGCACTACAACACCTGTTGAAGTTAGAGTTGATCACTCTAAAGGATCCCCCTAAGAATCCTAGCACTTCTGCTCGAAGCTATAATCCTAATATGAGGTGTGCATACCACTCTGATAGTCCTGGTCATGATACGAATAGCTGCTGGACATTGAGGAACAAAATTCAAGATATGATCGATGCTGGAGAAGTTGAGTTTGATCCTCCTGAGACTCCTAATGTAACTGCTAATAATGTGGATGGCTAGAAGGATAAACTTTTAATCATTAGTTTTACTTTCATTTTGCAAATTTCTATTTTGTTTGTTTAAACATTCGAATTATGATAGACATTATCTATTTTAATAATCATCATCAGTGCATTGCATATGTTTGTCTTGAATAATTTATTTCGCTATCACTCATTTTAAAATTATGTCTTTACTTTGCATATATTTTATGATACTCAACTCCTGCTAAGCTGTAGGCCTTTTAAGGGAGGATGACGAAAACGATACCGCAACCTCATACAGTATGCTTTTGAGAGGACTATGTTGATGATGTACAGGCATTGTTTCAATTCCTAAACAGTGGAGATATAAGGATGTTAATCCCTCGTCAACCCCATTGAGCCTAAGAAGTAGAAGTTTCTTTCTTGTACTAATTAAAACCCTTGATCATAACCTGGGGCAGGGTAATTCTCAGTTAATTTGGCTGTGCATTCTATTTCGAGAGAATCGTTCAGCACACCTTTTCTACAAAGGTTTCAATCACAAGCATTCATCCGCACACATCAAAGAAGTGTTGGAGATGTCAATCAAAAGACAATGATGGTTCATCAATCATTAAGCAAGACAGTTAACATCTTTCAAAGAAAAAAATGAAAAACATATATACAAAGAAAAGCCTGCTAAGTCAAAAATCAAAAAGGTGACTTAGGCAAAAATCAAGGCATCCCGCTGACTGTAATCTCAAAAATAAACAGTTCAGGCAAAAGTTAGGGATATCAAAAAGATGAAAACAGAGAAGTCAATAAGTTCCTGAACAACACAATGTTGTGACTACCAAAAGGAAGAAGTGACTGTCACCTCAAAGGTTCTCTTTACTGGTGAACCATCATCATCATCAAAGGTACAAATCTAAAAGTCTCTTGGAACCTGAATGCGTAAGTTGAATTAACTGAGCTTAGGACTGAAGATCATCACGAAGAGGGGTGGGTACAATCAAATTTTGAGCCTTTATCCTTTGTTTCTTAAACCGTGAACCAAGCCACGTTACAACCCTTGAAAGTCCTAACTGAAGCATGGTTAGTTCGAAAGCATACTGTCACCAAAAAGGTATCCCGACTCCTTAAAGTTTACCAAAATGCTGAGTTGGTATTTCTTTTTTACAAACATCACGTTGTTACAAATATCATGTTTTACAAATATCGCGCTTTTACATCTCTTGTTTTAATGTTTTCAAAAACTCAAGACAAACGTATGCATTGCATCTCATGAATCCATTATTAAACATATTCTGCTACATAAATTCAAATGTTAGCATCAGAAAGAACTTGCACATGGTACAACTAATGACTGAAAGTTATCCCGACAGACAAGATCACTCCGAGAAGCAAGGTCTCCTACGTATACAAGGGGCATGGCATGCTTTGCTCAACCAATCTGGGGCAATCCAGTCAAGATTCGAAGAATCTCTTAAAATGCCAAACAGTCAAAGGCATACACCTCAAGTGGGTTTCAAACTATTTGTCCAAACAATCTGGGGCAATCAAGTCAAGATTCCGAGAATCTCTCAAGGATGCCAAAATAATCAGGGGCACGCATCCAAGAAAATCTGAAGCTACTTCTCAACCAACATAGGACATCATATTGGGCATATGATTACTAGGGGCATGTCTCCTAAAGTGCACATCTTATAAAGTCCTCGCAAGGCGAATCTTTCCAAAGTTCCTGCTAACTGGGGGCAAATCTATACAAGTCCGGTTTGACATTTTAAGTGACGTGTCCTAAATCAAGTAGTAGTTACTATAATACTGGGGGCAACTTTCACCCATGTCTCCCCACAAAGCCGGGTTCACAAGATCATATCCCCACAGAGTAATCATTAAGAAGATATCTTCAAACGCTCCCGATAGAGACATGGCTGCCCAACAGAGTTTACATCTTCAACACAGTCGCTCTCCTCCAACACGATTTATCAATATCTTTATCACCAATCAGGGAACATTAAGTCACTGATCATCTCCAAGCAGAAATCATAAATTCCCAGCTGAGCATCTTCAAGACAAGATCAGACAGTACAATTACAAGGACATAAAGATCTACATAAATCATATTCACATATCATATGTCATAAACATATTCATACATTGCATACATTACCTCATAATGAACTCATACATAACATGCAAAAGCTCTCATTTATTTTTGAGGGATTCATTACATAACCCATGCATCATGACATTGCATAAATCTAACTTTACCTTTTGCAGAATACAGGTACAAACAAACGAACGAAAACTCCAACTTTCCAAGATCTAATTCATCTACCACGAACGGTACTGACACGATCATTTCCAAGATCTAATTCAGTCACCACGAACGGTACTGACACGATCATTTCCAAGATCTAATTCAGTCACCACGAACGGTACTGACACGATCATTTCCAAGATCTAATTCAGATACTACGAACGGTACTGACACGGTCAACTCTCAGAGATCTAATTCTATCATCACGAACGGTGTAGACACGGTCACTGACCTTCTCAGTCTAATTCAGTTACTACGAACGGTACTGACACGACAGAAGATCTAATTCAGATACTACGAACGGTACTGACACGATCAAATTTCAGAGGTCTAAGTCTATCATCACGAACGGTGTGGACACGATCACTGGCCTTCCCAGTCTAATTCAGTCACTACGAACGGTGCTGACACGACAAGAGAATCTAATTCTATCATCACGAACGATGAAGACACGATTATCTCCTCAGATCTAATTCTATCATCACGAACGATGAAGACACGATCATCTTTCCAAGATCTAATTCAAGTATCACGAACGATACTGACACGATCAATTCCCAAGGATCTAATTCATCTACCACGAACGGTAATGACACGGTCAACGCGCAAACAACATCTTCTCAAAATTCAAATACCAGATGGCATCCACAAGCCCATCTCCGACAAAAGTCCCTACTTCAAATAGGGCAAATTTCTTGGTATTCTTATGTTCAATCATCTTCCACCTTCAGATACCGACTGGCGCGCAGACCACTCTACATCTTCAGGTCTAAGATAATTGAACAGGGGCAGCTGTCATACCCCAAAATTTGCCCATGCTATTTTTCATACATAAAACCAAATCAGAAGACAAAGCTCCAAAACACACTCTCCTATACAAAAGCTCTGAATTAGGGTTTGACTAATTCGAGGGAAAATCATTGAATCAAGGGCTCAAGATGGTTCCATAGGTTCACCAACATCCCAAAGTATACCCATATAAAATTTCAAGTCAAACAGAACAAGTTTGGTCCCTCAAATCATGATTAGGTCAACAGTCGACCCTCAAGGGCAAAACAGTCATTTCAAGTCAAGATGCAGTCAAAGTTCAAGATATTTGGTCAACAACATCCTCATAACCCTAAAATCATCATTTGATCAAGGGTTGATCATGATGATGCAAGGAAAGATCAGAAAAGTCAAAAGTCAAAGGTTACTATTTTGGGCATGAACTGAAAAAGTCAACCAAACTTTGAAAATTCACCAAATATTCATACTTCATCAGAAAAATTCCCACTAAAGCTCATTTTGAAGGGAATTCATTCCTCTATCCAATGGTCCAAGAATCAGGGCTCATAGGTCAATGGTTTAAGAAATATGGCTTCATACATTATAGGTCCTTTTCAAAAGTCAACAAAAGGACACTTTTTTCAAAAGGACATAAAATGAAAATGGAGAATAATTTTGATATAAGACCAAAGACACTGGTTAGAGGACTCTTTAAGATTTCTAAAAAAATCCTATAACACTTCAATACCTCAAAAATTGAGAGAGGTAGACCTTATCAAAGTTGGACCGTTTTGAAGAAAATATGAAGAAAAAAGGTTCAAAATGAATATTTTTCAAAGAAGCCCAAGTTTTGTGATCCAAACTTGTTCCAAGAGGCCATCCACGACCCATGGTCCATTCAATCCTTTTTTGGTATTTATTATTTATTTTATTTTGAATTTAATCATTTAAATTCAATTTAAATTGAATAAAAATATTAGAAATATTCAAAGATTTTATTTGGTTCCAAATATGATCTAAAATCTCACCAAAAAAATTAAAAGCAAATCTGTTGGATTTCATTCAAGGGATAATTGGCTAAATTTGGTATCAATGTCGCAAAGTTTCAATCAAAATTCAATAAAAAAGATTTCATACTCAATCATACCAATTGCAAAGATTTGGATCAATTTTGATGACCTAATGCATCCATATAAATGCATAAAGATATTCAGAAACAAGAGGACAAGGTTTTGGACGAAAAATCTGCAGCAAGAGCCATAGCCAAGAGCTTGAAAATCTCATAAAGAGTCAAATTCGGTTTCAAGATTAAGGAAGCTCTCAAACAAAGTGAAGGATCAAATCATATTCCTTGGAGTCTTCTGAAGCTATTGCAATCATCACTGAAGCGTGAAGCGCCAAGAGCCACGTCCATAAGTATCACGGTTTGCAAGTTTATAATTTGAATTGATTTGCAATATTCATGCATCATGGACGTTATTCAGTTGCATAATCATGTTTACATCAATGTATAGGACGTTTCTGGACTGTTAATTCATTGTTTATGGGTCTATGTCGTAAACTGCCATGGCCGGATCCTAGGGTTTCGGTTTAGGGATTTTCGTTGCAGGTTAAATCGGGCCGAATTAAAGCCATCCTTGAATTCGTGACGACGATACGAGTTCAACCGTGCTTTCTTTTTTGGATTTTCATGCCCGTATGAGGTTTTGCGATTTGCAGGTGTATAACCATGTTCCAAAAGCGATTGTCAAAAGTTTCAGTAATCCAGTGAAGAAGATGAAGCCCAGGCGCGCTGATTTTTTCGTTTTAAATTTTATGTGATTTTTGTTGTTAATATTACAGTGGTTATTGAATTCATTAGCAGCAATACATCATGGTACGATTGGCAGGGAATCACGTGCGTTACCCAACGAGACGGGGTTCGATCCCCAGGTCTCCTTGTTATTTTTTAACAAATTATTTGGTTGAAGATTCAGGGTGCCTCACGCGCAAACGCCTATCGTAGGCCTTCAACATGAGCCTTCAGATTTCTTCCCATGCCAGATCCAAGGGCCCAGGAGCGAGCCACATCATGTCTCACCACAGAGCCAACCACACCCAATCGTACCAGCTAAGTTTGTTTTTCTTTTCTTTTTATTTTTATTTATTCAATACCAATTCTATTTAATTTATTTTTATACCAAATTTTCTTTTAATTTCTTTTTTCCTTTTTCATAAAGTCACAACCATTTATTTTAATAAAATGTATTTTATAATTAAATAATTAATTTGATTTAGTGCTAATAATAATTGTTATTTGATTTAAGTAATTAAATGATTAATTTAATTTAATTGTTTAAATATTTAATTAGGTTAACATTGTTATTAATTGATTAAAATACGTATTAGGATTAGACAATTTAATCGAAAACCTGTTTTGTTGATTTAGCTAATTAGGTTGAAAACCAATAATCAATTTGGTTTTTTTTATTATTTATTAATCATGGTTAACTTGTGCCCTAAATCAGGGTTCGTGAGGTTTATCAGTAGATCATTCATACACTAAAAATATTTCTTTTGTGCCTTTTCAGGATTATCAATATGGTTCACCCCAATAACGCGCCACGTCGAATTCAAAAGCTAAGTCCCGATTCAACCCTTGTTCTCTTTGTTTATCTTCCCTATTTTTTTATATATAATTAGGGTTTGCTATTAAATATCAATGAACTGCCTATACACTCACGCCTTGTTATTTCTTCTGTCAATTCTCTGATGGTCAGAGTCAATGCTTCAGGCAAACCTTTGCCCACCAACCCTGGCAGAGCAAATGCAGCTAAGTATTCTTTATTTATTTACTTTTAATTTCTTTATTCTTTGGTTTTAGAGTTAATAAAGTTTGCCTCCGAACCTGATAATGCACTCACCCCCCTTCGTGTTTATTTTTCCTTTTCCAATTTTCAGGCTTAGCTAACCAGTCAAAGCTCGAATGTTCGGTAACCTTGAAGTTCATCTTTTTTTTTTTTTTTCTGTTTAATTATTACTTATGTCAAACCCTATTAAGGGATCCGCTGGTTACAATTTCCCTCCCCCATATCTGTTTTTGATTATATTATTTAAATGCGTGGTTAGTAATCCTAGGGAGTGTAACTTTTGAATTGAACATAGAATCACTAAATCTATAAGATAATATATTTGAATATAATCACATGATTGGTGCACACACGCACCCTTTTGGGGTAACCTCTCTGTTGCCTTGTTGCCTTGTTGCCTGTTGCCTTCGTGTTTTTTTTTGCAGAATAAGCCACGTCCCTCGAATTCGAAGATACCTCAGCCATGTTGCCTCGAATACTAAAGGTCATACGACCCTAAATGATGCTGCCTTCGATACACAAATATGACCTCGACCCTCGGAAGTTGCCTACGGAAAAAGGCTGAGGTATCTTCTAGCTGCCTACGAAATGGCTTATTCTGATCCTTGCCTCAGACTACCTGCCCTTCTATGGCATGGGACAGTCTTATGGCAAAGGATGCTTCGATGACCCTTCAACCTCCAAACGAAAGGCTTCCTGCCCTCTTATGGCAAGGATAGACCCTTTCATTCTGAAAGGCAAAAAGAGACCTATTATCTGAGTTTAAGGTAATTGCCCCTAATTGCCTTGCAATGCTCAATTTTCATATTCTTTTTCACAATTCTTCAAAAAACTGGCTACGCTCATTTACGAGCTAAAGTCCACTTTTTTCTTTCATCTACATTTTCTAAACAAACGAGCAAGCAAAGCAATTAAGAGCCCATGGAAAACCATGGATGCAAAGGGTGCCTTACACCTTCCCTTTGCATAAATTACCCCCCGAACTTAGATTTCTTTAAAAAGGTTTTTTTCTGTTTCTTTTTGCCTTTCCGAATTTGTTTGGATAAAATAAAAGTCGGTGGCGACTCTTGCTTACCGCGACATTTCGATCGATAAAAAGTCAGTTCACCGTATTACAGTATGTCTCTTCATAATCAATACCTTCCTCTTGATTGTAACCATGGGCAACTAATCTAGCTTTGTTTCTAGTAATAACGCCGTTTTCGTCAAGTTTGTTACGAAAAACCCATCTAGTGCCTATTACTTGATGATCTCCCGGATGAGGGACTAAGTCCCAAACATCATTCCGTTTAAATTGGTTTAATTCTTCTTGCATGGCCATTAGCCAATGCTCATCAAGTAATGCATCCTTAGCGTTTTTCGGCTCAACTTGTGAAACAAAAGCAAAATGATGACAAAAGTTACTTATCTTTGAGCGTGTTGTAACGCCCTTTGAGATGTCTCCTATTATGTTGTCAATTGGATGGTCTTTCACATTTGTCCAGGCCTTAGGAATTTCTTCATTGTTTGAGATGCTTTCCTTTTCATTTTCCTCATGAGACTCATCTTTCTCTTTCTCAGCATCTTTCTTTACAATATTTTCATTCTCGTCTTCCTTATCTTGGACAATGTCTTCAGTGGATGGACCTGCACCATTAAACAAAAGACCTTTCTCGACATATTTTGTATAAGATTCATCAAAAGACACGTGTACTGACTCTTCTACTATAAGTAATCTTTTATTATATACCTGATATGCTTTGCTAGATTGTGAGTAACCAAGGAAGATGCCCTCATCAGCTTTAGCATCGAATTTACCAAGATTATCCTTACCATTGTTCAAGACAAAACACTTGCAACCGAATACATGGAGATGAGATACATTTGGTTTTCTACCTTTTAGTAATTCATAGGGAGTTTTGTTCAGTATAGGACGTATTATTATCCTATTCAAGACATAGCATGCGGTGCTAATCGCGTCAGCCCAGAAATACTTAGGTAGACTACCCTCATTCAGCATTGTTCTTGCCAACTCCTCTAGAACCCGATTTTTACGTTCAACTACACCGTTTTGTTGTGGTGTTCTAGGAGCTGAAAAGTTATGCTCAATTCCATGTTTATCACAGTATTTTTCAAAAAGATAGTTTTCAAACTCTCCACCGTGATCACTTCGAATTGCAACTATTTTGGTGCTCATTTTATTTTGACATAATCTTGCAAATTGTGTGAAAGCTGGAAAAGTTTGATCCTTACTAGGTAGAAAGATTGTCCAACAAAATCTAGAGTAATCATCGACAATGACAAAACCATAGATGTTTCCACCTATGCTTTTAGTCCTTGAAGGGCCAAAAAGATCCATTTGAAGTAGTTCAAGAGGGCGTGATGTTGAAACCACGTTCTTTGATTTAAAAGAGATTTTTGTTTGCTTTCCCTTTTGACAAGCATCACATAGATGATCTTTTGAAAACTTCATTTTAGGTAAGCCGATTACTAAATCTTTTGTGACAACTTTATTAAGTAAGTCAAAATTTATGTGGGCGAGACGTTTATGCCAAAGCCATGAGTCTTCGCCTAGAGCAATTAGACACTTGGTACTAGACTTAGATACCTCATCCAAGTTTAGCATATAGATGTTGTTTACTCTTAAGCCTTTAAACATAATGTCTCTTTTCTTAGTATGTTCTATTGTGCAGCCAGAATTTGTAAACATTACTTTAAAATCTTTGTCGCACAATTGACTTATACTTAAAAGATTATGCTTAAGGCCTTCTACTAGCAGTACATCAGTTATAGTTGTGGTAGAGGGGTTACCTACACTTCCTTTACCAAGTATGGCTCCCCGATTGTTATCTCCATAGCTGACATACCCCTTTTTCTTTGCGTGAAACTCAACGAAAAGAGATATGTCTCCCGTCATGTGTCTTGAACATCCGCTATCAAGGAACCACAACCTTTCGGCAAAGTCAAGACACTTTTCCTGCAAAATTAATTTAGAGAGGGAGGTCCCCAATTTTCATTGGGTCCTTGGTAGTGAGTACATAATTTGTTGCACTTGGGCAACCATTGAAATACTCCTTTAGGAACTAAAATCCTCCTAAATTTGCATTTTTCAATGGTATGACCCTTTTTGCAACAATAATGACAGGTAATATGATGAGAATATGCTGTTTTGCTAGTTGATACTTTTGGTACAAAAGTGTATTTACTATATAAAGGAGTATACGATCTTTTGAACTTATTTGGATCAACCGCAAAAGTCACTTTTGGTTGTAGAGCCTTGTCTAATTTGGCTTTTAGATCTCTCACTTCTTTTTGCCAAATGTGACATGTCTCACAACCAAACCATGATGTAGGATCTATTTCAACTTTATCCTTTTGAATGTCTAGCATAGATTGTTTTAAAGCTTCCATATCCTTTTCGGTTTTCTCAACTTTTGATTCAAGATATGAAAAGATTTTCTTATTTGAGGCCAAAAGTTTGAAAGCTTCAATTGCATCTCTATGTAATTCTTCAAAAGCAAGTTTTAGTTGAGAATGAGATACCTTATCTATGAGTTCAGGTTTAAGATGACTTACAACTTTCTTTTTCTTGTGTTGATGAGCCATAAGGCATAAGTTTGCTGATTCTTCTTCATCGCTTGATGAGCTTTCACTAGATGAATCACTTTCCCATGCTATGTAGGCTCTTTTAGATTTGTTATGACCTTTGCTTTGGTTCTTCTCTTTTTCCTTCTTAAGATATGGACAATCCGGTTTGTAGTGACCGACTTTCCCACAATTAAAGCAAGGGCCTTTGATTTTTCCTTTGTTGTTGTCATCTTGTTTGAACTTGTTTGATTGCTTTCTATAGTTGATCAAGCCTTTGTCAGAATGCTTTGCTCCATTTTTCTTTAGATATTTGTTGTATCTTCGCACAAACAGTCCCATTTCCTCATCATCGGAGTCTTCGTCATCACTTGTATCACTATCCTCTAGCTCTTGTCTTGAGGTCTTGGAACTTGAAGCCTTTAGAGCTATTGACTTCTTCTCTACCTCTTTCTCCATGTTCTTATCTTTCTTTGCCCTTTTCTCATGCATGTCAAGGCATTTAAGGTGTTGTTCATGTTCCTCTAGTTTACCAAAGAGAGTGGTAATGTCTAAGGTGTTTAGATCATTTGCCTCCTTTATTGCTGTAACCTTGGGTTGCCATTCCCTATTCAAACATCTTAAGATTTTGTTAGTAGCAACTGCATTGGAAACAGGTCTATCAAGAGAATTTAAACGATTTTTCAAGTGAACGAATCTCTTCTGCATGTTTTCGATGGATTCACCATCTTCCATGTGGAAGAGTTCGAATTCTTGAGTTAACGTATTGATTCTAGCTAGTTTGACATCATCCGTTCCCTCGTGGGCAACTTGCAATGTGTCCCACATAGCTTTAGCGGATCTACAATGGGAAACGCGATAGTATTCATCAACTCCTAGAGCTGAGATTAGAATGTTTCTCGCTTTCCAATCGTATCCATATCTCTTTTCATCTTCAGCATCCCAAGTATTTTCTGGTTTTGGAACAACTGCACCAGCTGCATTTGTCATGGTGATCTGAAAGGGACCATTGACAATAGCTGTCCAGATGTTCCTATCAATTGCATTGATGTGAACACACATACAATCCTTCCAATAGCCATAGTTTTCACCGTTGAAAACTGGAGCTCTATTGTGAGCCCCTTTAGGTCCAGAAGCCATCTTTCCAATAAGTGTTTCACGTAGCACGGAATAACCAGAGCTCTTGATGCCACTTGTTAGACGCTGGCCTAAGGATCTAGAGGGGGGTGAATAGATCTCACAGAGTTTTTCGGAGTTAATTGAACTTTAAGCGAAAGCGGTTCTGAATCGACTCGCGTCTATTCCGGACCACTATTGAAACGATTGTATATGTGTTAAAACCACTAAACAGCTTGAGATAAACGATAAGAGAATACCCTATAGAATCAATATGTCGCTTTAATGAAAATCGATTAACTTCTTATATGATGAACGATGTTTGCAATGCAGTAATAGTGAAAGAAGCAAAAACACAAACACTTGGTGATAATGATCAAATTGATAGTAATTTAATGTGTGATGAATTGTGATGTTTATACAAGTTCTTAATTCACAATTTTAATACTCGAATCGTTAATCAATTTGCAATTATAACCAAATATGAACAGAACTTAAATGAAAAGATAAAAGCGACAAGAACACGATATTTGTTTAGGCAGTTCGTCGATCGTCCTCGCTACGACTACGTCTGCCCCCAATTCCAAATTGAAATTGGGAAATCTTCCATTAATGTTGAAAGCAGTTTATACAAAGAAGATAACAAAGCGATAAACAATAAACCAAATTTGTCGATCCTTTGAATCTTCTTCCCCCTTAATCTTGAGCCAGATTAAGGTCTTCCAAGAGCTTCACTTTGATCCCTTTCTGCAGTGTCTTGAATTGCTCGAACACTTGTTCTTCAATCTTCACACTCAGCTGGATCTTTGATGAAGCTTCTTGATAAAACCCCCCCAAAATTCACCTATCTTGGAGGACAAAACCCTCAGATTTTATTCACCAAAAACCCCACAAATCTTCACCCACTAGGAATCTTCAATTCTGTTCCATGGACATTATCGAACTCGATCACTAACCCTCAACACAAGAATGATTATGTGTAATTGTGTTGGAGATGATGAAGAACGAAGATGAGAAGCCTTTGTGTATCTTTCAGTTGTTGGTGTTGAGAAGCAATAATGAACCTTGGACAATATATGTGAGAGCTTATCAGTTGGAGCAAAGAAAACCAGAAATTTTGGCATTTTTGATCAAATAGGTCGACCTCTTGTAGTGCTTAGGTCGACCTAACAGAGCTGCATATCCTTTGAATGTCATTTGTTCCCAGTTAGGTCGACCTGATAAAGAGTAGGTCGACCAGAATCCACTTCAGATGCGTTTTGGGGATCTTTCCTCAGTTTAGGTCGACCTAGTTGTTGTGTAGGTCGACCTAGCAGAATGATATGTAAATTTCTCCATTTTAGGTCGACCTGGGTTAGGAGTAGGTCGACCTGACTGCTGTTTTTCTGAGTTCCTCCTATTTTACTTGTGTTGAGTTGACCTATATGCATAGTAGGTCGACCTGCTCTGTCATGAGTGACCAATGCTTGCTTTTCTTTGAGTTCTTCTGCTTGTGCCTTGTTGCTTGTATGCTTGTTGAGTTTGCCATGAATCAAAAACATCTTTGTGAGTGTGATCTTGTATTCACACTACTCTGTATGTAACCAGTTACATGCTACAAAAATGGGGAAAACTATTTTCTAGACTAATGTAATTGGATACATCATTTGATGTAACCCGTTACATCGCTGTGTCGAAAATTTTGTAAAAACTAAAGAATTCATAACATGAGTTTCAGGTGCCCATTTGAAGCACCATTTGAACATAGGGAAATCTAATACAATTTACTTTCTAGTAAAAATGGCTTCATGTTTTCAGAAAATAAATTTAATTGGTGCGTGATGAGGTTTTGTGGTGTCAGTGTATGATGTCAGTGTTGGCATTTTCTGAAAACTTTAAAAATTCATATCTTGAGCTTTGAGTATCCGATTGATTATCCGTTCAAATCTTGTAAATATGGTTTAATGTACTTTAACTTAAGAAAAAATTGTACCAGATTTCCAACTATATGACGCGTGTACGGGTGTTTTGTATGTGTCGAGTTATGTCGTTTTGTGAAATATATGCAAATGCCTTGTATGATTGATAATTATGGATGTTCTATTTCTAATGATGAATATGATGTTGTTGAATTACTAAGATAATTATGATGTTGACATGATGTGATAGATGTTGTTTGTGATGAGGATTAATGATGTACGTGTCAATTTGTATGCATGCTATGTGAAGATGAGTTTATGTTGATTATATGAATGATGATACAATTTGACTAGCTGTGGTCGCAATTATATTATGAAGTTGTCTTGCATCATGCATTCATAATATATTTGGACCGTGGTCCACTGTTTTGGAAGGTGTTTCGCTTATGACGAGCCTCAATCCCATTGTGTGGATTGTGTGTGTTTATGATGTGCTCCAATTCCAAGAGGGAATCGATCCTATGATGGAGATATTTTGAGGATGATGACCAAGTGTTCATCAAAGAGTTTGGTACCACATGCATTTAGTAAGTTATTGCATTAACATCCTATGTGACATTGTGTGAATTTTGTTGATGAGTTATCATGAGGCGACAATTGTGAACTATCTGATTATATGATGTTTTGACAATAAAAATGGTCTATGTGCTATTATGATGTATCGGTGAGTATGACGTGTTGATGAATGATATGTGTTATTTATATGATGATGTTGGTTGTAACTACTAATCTTTCCCATATATCTTTTGTAATGAATTGTGATTACTCACCCTTTCTATTTGAATGTTGTCTCCACGTGGGTAACGCACAGGTGACTAGGAGTAGTTCGTACAACTTTGAGGATAGCTTCAACGTGTGTTATTTTATTTCATTCATTAGATGTGTCTTGCACTGATATGTAACACCGGGTTGGGAACATTATGTTTTGAGAATGACTATGTTTTTATGATGTTGTCATACTTTATGACAGTCTTTGATTGTTAAAATAATTTTAATACTTGATGATAGTATAACATGAGTTTTGAGAAGTTAATCAAGATGAATTGAAGTTAATTCCGCTGCAATGATTTTTGTTGAATTATTATTAGACGTATTATTTTAATTGATGTAACCCGTCTTACGGAGAACAATTATTATTATGAAATTTTCTATGAAGTGTGACATCCTTGAGTTGATTATTCTATTTGATTTAATTTTTCGTAAATTTTATGCGAAATAAATTTTCTGAAATACATGTAACTTGTTATGGTTACTCTAAGCATTCTCTAATCTAATTTATACACCAAGTCAAGTTAACCTAAATATTAAAATAATTAAATTAATTTACATTTTAGGCATTATCAATATTTATAATTCATAAAAATTACATGTATCAGTTTTTTTATTATTTATTAATTTTTTTATGCTAATAATGTATTAAAATAAGTTTTATTAAAAAATATTACTATATGTAATGTTTGAATATCGACTGTTTTTATATTTTTATTATAAGTAGAAATATTTAATCCCAAATATTAAGAAATTTCATTTAGTAAATTAATTTTTCTTTGACTAAATTTAATTTAGTTTACAAATATTATTTTTCTTTATCAAAAATGTTATTTATGGTAAATTGTTTCCTGGTCAAAATACTAGAAACATTTAATATCAAAATATTAAGAAAATTTATTTAATAATTTTAATTTTCTTTTGACTGAAATTTAGTTTAATTTTGTAGCTCAGAGAAATATATGTTTTTTTCTTGAAAATTTTATTTATGGTGAATTTTCTGTATATAAATATGATAATAAATTGTTTAATGAGGATCAAAATAATAGAAGTATTTAATATTCGTTAGATAAATATATTTTTATGACTAAAATTTAATTTAATTTTGTAACTCAGGCTATCAACAATGGTTTTTAAATTCAACACCTTACCTTTTTCACTTTTTACACTCCACATCATCATCTCTCTCTTCTACCTAATTATTCAACACTCATTCAATTTTTATTTACTACAATAATTTTGTTTAATAAAATTCAACACCTTACCCCACCACTTTTATTTTATATTATTATTTTCTTTTATGTTTTTGTTTTTGTGATTATATATTAATAACAATTATCAGTTAAAATTAAATTTAAATAAGGCTTAATTACACTTTTGGTCCCCCTATTTTCGACTTTCTGAAGTATTAGTCCTCCTATTTTAAAAGTCAGGTTTTTAGTCCCTAAACTTTGCTTCACTTGGATTTTCAAGGTCCCCCTCCACTTGTCTGCTTCACTAATGACGTGGCATACACAATACGCTGCCAGGTCACATTTTTTCCAATTTTTTTTCTAGAAATCTATTTTTTAATTATGGATAATTTTTTATTTGAAAAAAATTTATTTGTTTTAATATTTAATTTCCCATTAATTAAAATAGAAATTGGGAAATTAATTAAAATAGGAAGTTGGAGTTGTTGAACGTTCTTCTTCTCTTTCTGGTATTTTAACAACGCAACTTCCTTCTCCATCTCTGACGAGCTTTTCTCGTCTCTCTCTGGCGAGGCTTCTCATCTTCTCTTTCGTTCTCATCTATATTCCTCATTCGATTCCTCTCTCAATTTCTCTGCTCCATCTCTGATTCAACACTGTTTTTCAGATTTAACTTCTTCTTTGCGGTTTCGATTCCATTATTGTGTTTGTTGAAGCCGTGATGTTGTTCTGTTGTAGATTGTTGAATTTATTCTGAAGCAAAGAGCGAAGATTGTTGTGGTTGCGTGATGCGTTTCAAATTCGCGAAGTTGTTGCGAGGGTGAAATATGATGTTACGATTCGATTGATGCAGGGAGTTGTGTTTGTTGATTGTGTTTGTTGATTGTGTATGTTGAAGGCTGAAAGAAGGTGATGGTGAGAAATCATGGAATCAGTTTGAGTAAGCTGAAGGTGTTTATTTGTTGTGAATCAGCGTTAGGTTGAAGAAGATTGTGAAGGATTGAATTTGTTGTTGTGATGAAGTTTGTTGATATGCTGGGTTTTGAGTGAAGTTGAAGGATTGTTGAGTTTTGTTTTGAGGGAAACCGAGAGTTTGGTGAGAATAGTGAAAGAATGCACTGGATAAAGATGAACAATGGGGAGGTGTGGTGATGTGTTGTGGAAACAAAAACGTGAATAGATCGAGCTCGGTGTTGAAGCAGAATTGAATGTTGTGGTTGGTGAACAGTGAAACGGAGTCACCAGCTATGGCTTAGATTTCCGGTGGTATGAGGTTGTGTTGAAGTGTATGGTTTTGGTAGAGGCTGATAGTGATTGAAGATTTAAGGAATTTGAAGAAGGTTGTTGAATGTGAGTTATGTATGAATTTTCTGCAGGTTTTTGTTGTGTTTGTAAATTGTAGTTCGGTGAGTTGAAACAAGATTTGGTGAAGAAGATGAATGAATGAATGGGTTTGAAGGGTTTAATTAATGGGAAATTAAACAATAAAACAAATAAATGTTTTTTAAATAAACAAAAAAAATCCATAATTAAAAAATAGATTTCAGAAAAAAAAATAAGGAAAAAATGTGACCTGGCAGTGCATTGTGTATGCCACGTCATTAATGAAGCAGCCAAGTGGAGGGGGACCTTGAAAATCCGATGTGGAGCAAAGTTTAGGGACTAAAAACCTGGCTTTTAAAATGGAGGGACCGATACTTCAAAAAATCAAAAATAGGGGGACCAAAAATGTAATTAAGCCTTTAAATAATTAAGAGTTAAATAATTTATTTTAATTTATTTTAATTTAATAATTTATTTTAATTTTATAGTTGTTGGGATTTGGGTAGTTGAGAGGATAATTAGTGGAATTTTGAGTGTTAAAAGGGTTGTTGTTGGGATCCATTTCACTAAAAATATGTTAAGAGCTACAAACAAGAAGGCTAAATAAAAAAATTAGAGAGAAGAAAGTTGTTTTTTTCTGTGTTCAAATCTAATGAAACTAGTCTCTATTTATATTTATAGAGAAAAAAATGATGAGTTTTGGTAAAAGTAAAAAAATATAAAAAAAATAATTTACTACGAAATAATTGACCCCAAATGGTTATGATAAAATAAAAATATAATAACTTACAACAACCAGTAATATTTTGACAATCGTTGCACTTATTCAACTACTAACTAAATTATTCAACATGCTCCATTGTAAATGGTCTCATACAAAAAAAAAATTCAAAAATGTTATATGCGATAAATATTGTTTCACGAGGATCAAAGAGTTATTGACAAAGGCGAAATTTTGTTTGCTAGCTACTGTAGATTTTCTTTTGAATCAATACCATAAATACTCCAACCTTCAATATGACTCACCTCTTGCAAGAACAACTTGACTCTTCCATTGAAAAACAACTCAACACCGAACTCCCTCCTCAAATCACCTCTGTAACCACCGAACATCACCAATGAATCACCGACATTCAACGATTTTTCTTATTGATTTTGTTTTACACATATATGTATGTGTTGTTGTTTCTTTGTTTACTAATGGTGTAGTATTCTGGTGGTTTGTTTTTTTGTTAGCAGATCAAGAATTTTTTTTATTTTATTTTAATATTTGGTGTTTTAGAATGTGAATTATGTTGGTGGAAATGAAACAAATTGGGGCGGTTGGCTTGTTTTTAGAGGAGTTAGGGTTTGGATTCATACCAACCCATGAGAGTGGCCGAAATGGGCTGAAGTGCACACCCAGGCCCACCATTTTCGACATACTCCCCCTATATTATATTATGTCTTACACCATTTGATTTAATCTTGTTTAGATTAATATTTGGTTTTATCATGACTAACACTTTTTAGTTATTTTGCTTGGTTACATTTCTCTACTTGTATGCTTGATTCTTTTTTATCTCTTTAATTAAATTCTCATTTGTTTCTCCCATTTACTTGTGACTTTTGACTTGATTATGACATGTTGGCTTTGACCTCTTGAATTGGATTTTTTTATTTCATCTGAGACTTTTAGTTGTTTCTCTGTTATCTCTGGTTTTGTCTGTTTGTTTGGATTTTCATCTGGTGCAGGAGTTCTCATTCGATACCTTAATGATCATTCGAAGCTTTGAGCCTTATCTGATACCAACAAACGGCTATAGGAGTTAGGTTTTGGATTCATACCAACCCATGAGAGTGGCCGAAATGGGCTGAAGTGCACACCCATGCCCACCATTTTCGACATACTCCCCTATATTATATTTCTTTATACTCCGAAATACTTTTTTTTTCTAGATTTTTCCAGAATTCGGAGATGCATCTCCCCAAGCACTTAAGTTTCAAATTATACGTTGGATTTTAACTGTCAGGGGTTTTTTCGGAGATGCATCTCCGAAAAAACTCTTCATAAACATTTTCCCTCCTTCACTATTTCATCATTTTCCTCCAAACCAAAACATAAACCCTCTCCAAAACCTCCATCATTTTCAATCTATTTTTCGTCTCCAAATCAAGTTTCAAGCAGTTGATCATACTAAAGGGAGCATGGAAAGCTACAATTTGAGGTAAACATTATTCATTTAATCTCTTATTCCACTACATTGTTGATGATTTGAAGATGATGAAAACTGTGTCAGTTCGGAAGTACATTTCCGAAATAAACCACCTAACAAATTTCGGAAATGCACTTCCGAAATAAGGTCTGGGAGAAATTAAAAAAACATCTTTAACATAAATTTTGTATTTTTGCATATGTTAGGTATGGTGCATCCGGACAACATTGTCGCCGATGAGTTAGAAGTTCTGGAAGAGGTCAACGGTTATAACGGGTCTAAAGAGCCGATTAACGATGTTAAAACCATTACTGTTGCGGTGGATGTTCGACAATAATTTACAAATGATATGAGTTTCGCTTGTCGTGAACAATTGCTTGATTGGGTTCGAAGTGAAGCTAGTAAACTTGGATTTGGCATTGTGATATTAAGGTTCGACAATGGAAGTAGTATACGGAAAACTTTTGTTGTGTTGAATTGCGAGAGGGGTGGGAAGTATGTGTTGCACCCCAAAATTTGCCCACTTATTTATAACCTGAAAGGGGCTCTCAAATCATACTCATTGTGCATATTTCATATACGTCATTCATCCAATACATTCCTTCATATCATGGCTACTGTTCAAAAGGTTGACAAGAAAAGAGATTTTGTTGAAGAGGAAATTCTTGGTTGAGAAGGAGAGGATTTGAGGTTTGATCGTATGGGTATCTTCTTCATCAAAATTCTCCTGAGATTAGGGTTTTGCTATCCTTAGTTCAAGGCATTAAAGGGAAGATACAAGCTTCTGGATCATCTGGCCTCCTTAAAATTAGGGTTTTGACCAAAGTCAACACATTTGACTTTTTAGTCAACAGTTAATCAGGACATGACTTTTGAGTATGAAAAGTGTGGGTGCCCTGAGGAGGTATTCAATGGAGTTTATTGATTGAGTATGGATGGGAATTAAATTGGAAGCTGATTAATTAGGGGGATTCATCTGGAATTAAAGAAAAATCAGGACAGTTGACTTTTTGGTCAAAGTCAAGGTCAACTATCAAATATCGAATGTGGGAGGAAATTTAGTCGAGAAAAGTCATGGAAAATAATTAAAATCAAGAATTTCTCAAAGTTGCCAAAAAAAGGAAGGTTGTTAAAATGGGAAAATTCCATAAAAGGAAAGTTCCAACACTTAGAATTTTTTTTGGAGATTTTCAATTTGGTTGGTCAGTTGACTTCACCACCACTTTACACCTGGATAGAGGCCTTGTATCAAAAAAGATTCAACATCAAAGTTGTTCTTCTCATGGAGATGAACAACTTTGTAGTTGGACAATTTTTCATTTGAAGAGTGGATTAAGAGATACAAAGATTTGAAGTTGGAAGTTTTAATTTGGTTCAAGTCATGTTGCATGGCAATTTCTGGCCCAACGCAAGCATTATATCAAGAAGTTGGTGTGCCATTTTTAAGACGAGTTCTAGAGAGATTCAAGCAACATTTTGATTTATTTTCATTGCAAACATGTTCTTTGCTATGGCGTTAATTGCTCGATTTGTGGAATTAGATTAATTGTTTGATGCTCTGAGTGCGAAGATGAGTAGTTTAGGCATGGTTTGAAATTGCGGACCGCAACACATGTTGTGGCCACAATATTGCGGGCAGCAACGCATCGGCAATAGACCGCAATTGCGGTGTGAATGAAAATCACACGCAACAGCCGCATCACCACCGCAACAGAACGGTAAATAACGCATTATAACGGTGTTTCAACCGCATCCGACTGCAACATACACTTATTCAGTTTAAAATTATTCTTAATAAAACCAAAGCAAGAGAATAAGAATATTAAGTACAAAATGAAAAGTATCTAAAAACTTACAGAAGAATCTTAGATAAAATAGAATAAGAATCTCTGATACATACCTTTATGTCATTTATCAGCTTTTCTTAGATTCCAAATGAATATTATACCAATTCATAACTTCATATATATCAGCTTTTCTTAACTTCATTTGCTCAATAATTTTCTTTCACCACTGCATAACTTCAATGAATATAATACCAGTTACGAATCTCAAACTTCATTTCACTTCAAACTTCCATCAATAAGTTTCTCCCTTTTCTCTCAAACTTCATTGTAAGTTTCTCTCATTTCACTTATATATTGGAATAGTTTCTCTTTGCTTCACTATATGCTTGATTTTTTATTTCAATTTAAGAAAAAAACTTGGTCATTATTGTTGTAGTTTACTGGATAAATTAGAGAAAAAATGAAGAAAATATGGGTTGTTGTTTTAACGCAGGAACAGTAGGTAGAATAGAGGGAAGAACATAAAAAATATTTTCTATGATATGTTAGTTTATTTATGATTTATGATATGTAGGCCCATGTTATCATTTATTTCCTGGAACATGATAAGCCACGTATGGTTTTTCTTAGCCACAAATATGAAATGTGATATAAATGTCATAGTTTAAATTCAATTTGTTTATTTAAATTTTGGTTAAAATTTAGGAGGGAGTTTATAGAGGGAATATGGTGTGTGTAGAAAATAAGTCAAAAAAATATCTTGTGAAGTTAAGATAATTTTAATTTTTTAAATAGTTTATTGCTTTTTTTATATTTAGTTAATTATGTTAATATTAAAAACATTTTTAAAAAATTGTTAAATTTTAGTCACCTAAAACTTAAATTTTTTATTAAAAAAAAACTATTTTATATTTTTGACAAACAATTTTTGTTATGTTAGTTAATTTTTGAATAATTTACTTCTTTTTTTATATTTAGTTAATGTTAAAAATATTTTTTTTAAATTGTTAAATTTTAATCATCTAACACTTAAATTTTTTGAATAAAAAACTATTTTATATTTTTGACAAACAATTGTTTTATGTTAGTTAATCAATTAGTTTTTAATAAAATGTTAGATTTTATTTAAATTTTATATTTATCTCTAATTATTTTTTATATTAAATTAATAGGTGTTATTAAATATACACAATGCCGCCAAGAGAAGAATTCCCTACAAAAGCTTTGGATGGTGCTCCAAATAATGATATTGGGTGGTATTTTGAAACGCCAGAACCCGGAAGTCGCAACAATGTTCGTTGCAAACTTTGTAATGTGGTAGTAAAATGTGGCATTACAAGATTGAAGCAACATATAGCACATATGAAAGGACAAGTTGCAGGTTGTGCTAGAGTAACAACTATGGTTAGAGAAAATATGATGAAACTTCTACTTGATTCAAAAGCAAAGAGAAATGATTCTAAAAGAAGAAAAGAAGAATTTGAAGAACGTTTAAGAGGAGATGTTGAAGATGAAGATGAAGATGCGGATACTCTTATTGATGATCAATTGAGATATGCAACACAACAAAGCCTTAGATCACATCAAGAATGGGAAAATATGCAACAGTTCAGACGAGAAACAACAGGTTCTGAAAATGTATACGAACATGGCGGAAGCTCTCGTGTCAGTGTTAGTGGGGCTGAAAGGCCAGAAGATATCTCTTTTTCTTTGAGATCTACTAATATTGATCTTGTTAGGAGCAAAAGCATGAAGCAACTAAGAGCTGGTAAAGGGTTTTTGAAGACATGGAGGAAAAGGCTTGGAGAGGCTGTAAGAAAATTTATAATTTATGAACGTTTGCCTATGAATTTATCTAACTCTCCTTGGTTACATAATTTTCTTTATACTGCTTCTGAGGTTGGAAAAGCCAAATGTCCAACTCCTTATGAAATCTCAAATGTTTACTTAGAAGCTGAATATAAGGAAATGTTGGAGTGGATAAATGGTATGAAAAAAAATTGGCAAGAAAGAGGACCAACAATAATGTGTGATGGTTGGACAGACAACATCAACCATACTCATATTATGAATTTCTTCATATATTGTCACAAAGGTACTGTGTTTTGGAAGTCTGTTGATGCTTCTGATGTTGATAGTTGAAACACTGAATACTATTTTCAATTGTTGGATAAAGTTGTGGAAGAAGTGGGTGAAGAGTATGTAGTTCAAGTGGTAACAGACAATGAAGCCGCATTAAAAGCGGCTGGTCAAAAGCTTATGGAGAAGAGACCCCATTTATATTGGTCTTCTTGTACTGCTCATTGTTTAGATCTTTGCCTGGAGGATATAGGAAAAAAAGAAAAGCATACAAAACTTATTAATAGAAGCAAAAATGGTGACAACCTTCATCTATAACCATACGTATATTGTGAGTCTCATGAAAAAATATACTGGCGGTAGAGATATTGTTCGTCCTGGTGTTACCCGATTTGCAACACAATTTCTACAACTTCAAGCAATTGTTAGACAAAGGGAAGGTCTTGAAAACATGTTCAATTCTGAAGAATTTAGAAAAACAAAATATGATAAAGAGAAGAAAGGACCGGGACATGAAGCAAGAAAAATTGTTATGAGTAGGGACTTTTGGAGTAAGGCCAATGACATTTTGAAAGTATTTGAGCCTATTGTAAAAGTTTTGAGACTAGTGGATGGTGACGAGAAACCAACAATGGGTTTCATATATGAAGCCATTGATCGAGCAAAACAAGCAATTCAACAAAATTCTCGTTATCATTCCAAATACAATGATATCATTGACAAACGTTGAAAATTCATGCACTCTGATCTTCATTCTGCTGGTATGTCAATATATTTTATAATTTTAATTTTGTCATGCAATTTAAACTTATAACATCATAACCTCAATAATTGATTTTGATTTCTAGGTTATTTTTTTAATCCACAATTTCAATATGGAATCGAGCATGGAAAAGCTGTTTACAAAGAAACATTTAATGGAACAAAGAATGTAATCATGAAGCTAGAAAGAAACATGGAAGATCAAATCAAAGCTCTAAACCAAGTAAGTAGTGGATATTATATTCTCATATAATAAATTATTTATTAAGAAATCTATTTATGTATTGATATGTTTTTTTTATATTACCTAGCTAACACTTTTTAAAGAAAAGAGTGAAACGTTTGGTACACCTCTAGCTCAAAAATCTTGGTCTAAGATGGATGCAGGTAAAATATAAGTTTCTTTATAAGTTTTTATAAATATACTTTATTTTTTAAATATAACTAATAATTTTCTTTTTTTTCTTTACTTAAAAAGCTCAATGGTGGGAATATCATGGTTCATGTGCTCCTGAACTTCAACATTTGGCTATGATAGTTCTCAGTCAAACAACCTCTGCCACAAACTGTGAGAGAAATTGGAGTACATTTAGCTATATTTACACAAAGACAAGAAATAGATTGAAGTACAAAAAATTGCATAAGCTTGTCTTCACACATTACAACATGAAGTTGAGAATGAGAGATAAATTAAGGAAGACCCGGGAAGAAATAGAAGCAAGTTTTGATCCGATAAATCTTGACTATATATTTCAAGAAGATCCGTTATCTCAATGGATAGAAGAGAGGGAAAATCCATTATTGGATGGAGTTCAAAATGCAGAATGGTTACCAATAGTTGATACATATGATGAAAATGTTGATGATAATAGTGAATCTAATGATAGTGGTGGCTTAAGTCCACCAAGCAGTAATAGTGGTGATGGGGGTGGTAATGAAGTGGATAACGAAGGTGAAAATGAAGGTGGAAGTGGGGGTGGTGATGATGAAGGAGAAGATGAAGAGCAATTAGAACGTGATCCATATCATGAAATACCACCTGGTTATAGGCGTTATAGGAACTTGAATGATATAGATCGTTTTGACAACTCACTACTTGACACGAGAGGAAATGTGTCACAATCTGGAAGAAAGGGGAAAAGAAAAAAAAAATGCTCCACTTGAAGATTCCTCCTCTTCTAGTATTGCTCATAGTTTTAGTGATTTTGGGATTGGTGATTCTTCACAAAGTAGTCAACAATCGTATCCTCCTGTTTATCAGTATCCTTATTTCAACTCCTATAACCAATATCCTAGTGATCAAGCTCCTTCGTACTACTAACAATCAATGAACTATCACAATCCTTATCATCAACAATCAAATGGTAGTTTTTTTGGTTATGTCTTTGGACAAGAAGCTACACAAGATGATAGTCAGAGTGAAAGTACAAGTTATGCTCCTTCACGTCATTCCACTATGTGGTAGCAAGAGTCATGTAAGTTACATTTTCAAACATTGAATTTATATTTAGTAAAAAATATGTGATGAAAATTTTTAATATTAGATGCAATTTAAAGGTACTAATTAGGAGTTTCATCTTCTTCTTGTATTTTTTTTTTTTGCAGTGAAGACATCAAGATGGCAACAAAGGATATTAATATAATATTTGGGTCTCTAGATCATTTATTTAAAATAAATTATAACTTAGTTGTATTATGTACTTTAAAATTACTTTCAAGGTTATGTTTATTTAAATAACTTACAAGAATGATTATGATAATGCTTGTTTTATTAGAATTCATTTTAAATTATACATAAATACCATATAATAGACTAAAAGTGAATTAAAACTAATGTAAAATTATAAATACAAGAAAGATAATTAATTATAATAATTTAAAATTTTTTAAAAAATTTAATGCGTGTATAAAATTATTTCACGCCGCAACGGCCGCAATGCGCAACGCAATGACTGCATTGACCGCAATCGCAATATCCGCAACCGCAGCCGCATCCGCAACTGCAATTTAAAACCATGAGTTTAGGTTTGTTTGAATTCGTTTTAGGAGAGTTTTCTTAAGTTAGGGTTTTACAAATTCGCTCGGTTTCGACGTTAGAGGAAGGATTGATAAAAATTAATGCCGTATTCGTGCTCAGCACGAAAATCCGAGTCAAACAGTGGTGGAATTTTGTTTTTCTGGGCACATTCATGGAGGGCCGGTGGTCTACCTCATCGGAGAAGACGACCGTAGCTGAGCTCCAGCGTCTGTATTTGTTTTGCATGGTTTAACTCCGTTGAGCTTACGTGGCGTATAGGTAGAGCTGTCAATATGGGCTACCCGGTCCATATGGGCTTCGGGCTTTTTAGGGCCGGGCCAAAAAAACCCATTTTTAAATGGGCTCTAATTTTACTACCCAGGCCCGGCCCTGTCTGGGCTGCGGGCTATCCGGTCCTAAACGCGCCCATTTCTATAAAAAATAAAAATTTTCTCAATACATTATATATATATATATATATATATATATATATATATATATATATATATATATATATATATATATTAAATTTTATATCCAAAATTATAATTTCTAAATAATCCATATAAGTTAATAATTAAAATGTAAAACAACACATTAACTTAATTTAAACTATCCAAAATACATCACAAATTATATAATGTAGCACAAATAATTAAATAACTTGATCCAACAAATTTTAAGTTATAAATATTCATGACAATTATAATTTTATGATAATTATAACAAGAAAATGTTATTAATTTTTATAATAATTATAATTAGGAAAGGATAAATTTTAATTATATTAAAAATATTTAATTTTTTCGGGCCGGTGGACTACCCATGGCCCATACGGGCCGGCCCATATTTTTTAGGGCTTTTTAGGGCCGGGCTAAAAAAGACCCGGATGTAAATGGGCTCGAAAAATGAAGCCCAGACCCTAAGATTTTTCGGGCCAAATCGGCCGGCCCATGGGCTTCGGCCCATTTTGACAGTTCTACGTATAGGGATTGGTGTGTTCCCATTTTATGTTGTTTTGGCTGTATTCATATCATTGGGGACGTGAGGTGTCGATCGGTAATTGGTCCGGCACTTCGTTTTTTGTCTTATTTACATAAAAAAAATACTTGACCATATCACATTGTGCTTGGGTGTGTCACGTTTTAATAAATATAAACCATAACTTGATAAATAATATCACCACATGCTGAATAAAAAAAATTCAAATGAAAGAGAGATTTGATAATGGGCCATGAATCACATGGGCCTCCCAAGTTTTCAGAACTCCACCCCTTTATTGCTACTACTATCCTATATTTGATGGTTGGGCCTGATCTGGTTAATATTCACACCCGTTGATCTTGGACCCACGCGCCATTTATAATAGAACTCAGTTCAATTGAAAATTGCTTCTGCACCCCCTGTTGACAGATTTTATTAATAAAAAGTTTTGTGCTCTTTTATTTTTGCTTCATAATTCATTTTTCCATAAATAAAAAATGATAAAATTATTTTGTTGATTAATTAGAATTTTAATAATCCATAGATTTTTTTAGGTTTTTAATTGATTATAATTGTTGATTTTCTTCAATTTTTTATTGGTTCTCATAATAAAAAAACCTAATTTTTAGTTTTAATTCAAAAAATGGTCTTAAGTTTGATAAAAAAATACAATTGTGCTTGTGAATATTTCCTTGTAAGTTTATGATTTATTTCTTTTATTTTAATGAATATTTTTCATACTTTGTGAAATATCCAAAATATCCCTAATTGTTAAAGTTGACTTTGGTTAACTTAAATGACTTTTTCCACCCTTTCTACTTAGTCATTTTCCTTAGGGTATTAGTTCAATCTTAATTAAGACTTAGACTCCCTTTCTTAATAAAGCAACAATCATTAGGATAGAATATTAGGTTAGTCCCCCCTTTGTCATTTCTTTTTCTTTTTTCAACTTTAAAATACTTACTCAATAAAGAGGCGAATCACATCATTATTCACCTTAATAGAAGAGAAGCGAGTGGGTGTACTCCCTAATCCGCTTTGACACCGCTTACACACTCTTATGTGATTCAACTCGCAAAATAATTCCCTTTAAAAAACACTCAATCAAAAACACTCAAAATACCTAATAAAGGTTCAAAATTAAAACAAAGTAGAAAGATGATGAGTGACCCCGTAGTGGGAATTTTTCATCATCCCTCTACAATTAAAAAACAAACCAATGTTCCCTTGCTTCTAAGAGCATGTTAAGTCCTTTCCATAGTTAGGCGTATAAGTCTCCAAAGGTTGAGCATCGTGGATTGTGACCTTAACCTCTGTTCACCGAAAAAACACAAAACAAATAGAAATTTTTGAGCCGAACTACGGTAGCTCTAATCCCTGTGGGGTTTGCTAAAATACACCCACTTATTTTTATGAAGGTGTGTTTTAGCAACATGCACCTTAAGAAGAAGATGAATGGATGAATGAGTTTGAAGGGTTTAATTAATGGGAAATTAAACAATAAAAAAAATAAATGTTTTTTAAATAAACAAAAAAATTATCCATAATTAAGAAATAGATTTCAGAAAAAAATGGAAAAAAATGTGACCTGGCAGTGTATTGTGTATGCCATGTCATTAATGAAGCAGCCAAGTGGAGGGGGACCTTGAAAATCTCAAGTGGAGCAAAGTTTAGGGACTAAAAACCTGGCTTTTAAAATGGAGGGACTAATACTTCAAAAAGTCGAAAATAGGGGGACCAAAAGTGTAATTAAGCCTAAAATTAAAAAAACAATGAGAATATTTTAAAAAAATTAAAAGAAACTTTTTAACTTTAATCTTTATTAATTTATTTTTTAACTATTATTAACTATTTAAAAAGTAAATAGTTGAATTATTAAATAAATTAATTATAAAATTATAACTATTTAACTAAATTATTGAGATTATCTAAAAGTTATTACGTTAATTATAAAATAGCTAAATTATAAATATAAATAATTTAATAGTTAATTGCAAAATATAATTTTAACTTTAATTAAAATTTATTACGTTAATTATAAAATATCTAAAATTTATAAAATTTATAAAAAAATACAATTAAAATTTTAATTTTAACAATTAAAACTTAACTCAAATTTATAAATAAATTAATAAAATTTAAAAATTAAATAGGAAAATTATTAAACTAATAATAATTTAAATTTATATTGATGAAATGTCATAAAAAAATCATTTGAAATACACAAGTGCACCACGTGAAACTTTGCAAAAAAAAAAAAATTAAAATAGTAACAAATAATTTAGAGGAATCAAAATTTATAATTTTTTTAATATACTAAAAATAATAGTTGATAGATTCAAAAGAATAAAGAAACAAAGTATCAAAATAATAAAAAATTATTAATTGATAGAAATAAAATTAACTGAATATGACAGTTTTTGGGTCATTCTAATATAATAAATTCATTCTAATTTTGTGTATCATTATTAATTCAATATAACAAATTTCCATAATTATTAACATATCTTTTTTTATTTTAAAAAGGAATGTACTTATTCCATTTATAAAATGTTTTATTTGATCGGTCCAAAATTATAAATGGTTGTTCCCTATAATTAAAATCGATATATTTGTCTTTATTAACTAATAAATAGTATAAATCTTTGAAGATTTTAATTTTAAACCACAATTTCAAAATAATTCTATAATTCAAAACTTCTGCGTTTTTTCGGAAGTGTACTTCCGAAATCCCAAAAAATGGGATTTCGGAAATGCATTTCTGAATTCTGGAAAAATTTAATAAAAAAAATAATTTCAGAAATGTATTTCCGAAGTAAGGGTATTTAGGGGTTTTCGTTGGGGGTCAGCCCCATAGGGAGGTGAAGAAAGAAAATCTCAATTTTTTTCTTCTTCAAAAAAAAAATTCAATTAGTCTTGTTACAAAATAATTTTGATGTGTGTTTGGGGTGTGAAACATGTTAATTGATGTGTGTTTCATTTTGTTCTATTTGTTAAGTTTTCAAATCCCTTTTCAGCATTTTGATGTCAAGTGTTAACTTTTGAATTTGATAGTGAACTTATTTTATAATGCAATGGAAATTATCATGAAATGTATTATTTTAAAAAATAATAACATAAAATACATCGAAAAATGTGATAGCGAAGAATATCATGATGAAGATCATGTTTGAGAAAAAACATTGTAAACCGATAAACCGAACCAAACCAAACTGGTTAGTTTGGTTTGGTTACATTTTTTAAAAATGTTAAAAACCGAATCAAACCAAACCGATGAACATATCATCGGTTCGAATCTTTTTTGATCAAAAATCGGTCCAAACTGATCCGATTACACCCCTAATGATGAAGAACTAAAAGATCTTTTTAAATTACATATGGGGCGCGAATAGCTAAGTGTCTGAAAATGGAAGTAGTACCCAATTAAAGGAAGTGATGGATTAGAAAAACAGGGGTGCAGAAAGTAGCCTGACCGATAAACACGTAGAAGTACCAGCCTATACAAGTGTATGTTAACACCTAAAAATAAGTAATGTGTTACTTAAAATTAGCACACAATCGATTTAATATCAAATAATTTTCATTTGGCCGATCTAAGCTTAGAGAAGTGCAAATGCAAATATGAGGATCGAAGTCAAATCTACTAAGAATCATATTTATAGTTATACCACCACAAATCGAAAAAAACCTCCTGGGAACTTTATAATTTTCTAATTTACTAGTGATTCATTTTAATATCACTACTAACCAAACAAAAAAAACTAAAAGCAAAGAATCATATTTTGAAGGAGGTGTGCACATGATGATAAGAAAAGAAAATTTCTTTACCCACCTCCTATCCTTCTTAAACATCTCTGGCGAATTTACCAAAATACCCCTTGTTTCGGAAATGAATTTCCGAAAACGTACTTTTTATTAAAAAAAAGGTGTTTTCGGAAATGCACTTCCGAAAACACGAAAAAAAGGTGTTTTCGGAGATGCATTTCCGAAAACACCCCCCTTTTTGAGTTTTCGGAGATACATTTCCGAAACACCCTTTTTTGAGTTTTCTGAGTTTTCGGAGATGCATTTCCGAAATATTCCAAGACCAAATTGGTCTTGGAATGTTTCGGATATACACATCCGAAAGAATTCAATAATTATTAAAAAATTAAAATCAAGGTGAATCAATACAATTAATAGGTATAAAATCAAGGTGAATCAATAAAATGAAGGTGAATCAATAAAATCAAGGTGAATCAAAATTTCCTAAATAATTTTAAAGTTAAAAATTATTTTACTAACTTATATAAATCAAAAACATTTTAATTTCGTAAGTAAATTTTGAATTATATAGAGTTAAATATAAAATTTATTCATTAAATAAAATTAAGACAAAATCTTTTTTTATTTTTTTTAAACTAAATAAAAAATTATACCTCATTTTTAATTATGAATCAGAATAGATATATATAAATATATAATAATAATTATTAATTTTGTAAGTGAAATATATAAATATATAATATATAAATATATAATAATTATTATAAATTAAAAGACTATTTTTTTAATTTTTATAATTATTATATAAATATATAAATATATTTATAATTAATATATAATAACTATTATATAAATTTATAAATATATAAATATATAATAATTTTTATAAATATATAATAATTATTATATAAATATATAAATTAAAACACTCATTTTTTTAATTTTTTTGTAAATATATAATAATTATTATAAATATATAAATAAAAAATTATAACTCATTTTATAAGTGAAATTTTTTTAATTTTTTTAATTAAAATTATTTTAAATTTTAAAATATGAATCAGAATATAAATATATAATAATTATTATTCATAACTCATAAATTATATCAAAATATATAATTATTATTATTCATTACTCATAAATTATATCAAATTTATGATATATGAATTAATTAATATCCTAAAATTAATTTTTGGGATTTTTAGATTTTTTTTTTTGTTTTTTCGGAGATGCATCTCCGAATTAATCAAAATCCTAATTTTTGGGATTTTTTCGGAAATGCACTTCCAAAGTCTGGAAAAATTTAGAAAAAAAAAATTTCGGAAATACATTTCCGAAGCAGGGTAAAATGGGGTTTTCGCTGGGGGTGACCCCCATAGGGAGGTGGGTAAAGAAAAAATCTAAGAAAAAATAAATAATGTCGTGAAACTAGAGAATCAATTCAATAGGACACTCTGCAATGGCAATATATATATATATATATATATATATATATATATATATATATATATATATATATATATATATATATATATATATATATATATATATATATATATATATATATATATATATATATGGGCATATCATATGAGAATAACATATTTATATGAGAATATGAGAATGAATCCGAACCATTGGATTTTAAAATAAATGGTGGAGATTATGAGTGAATCTTTTTTTCTCTCTCCTACTTTATTTATTTCAAGATACAGGAGAGAGAGAAAAAAGATTCACTCATAATCTCCACTATTTATTCTAAAATCCAATGGTTCAAATTCATTCTCAAATTCTCATATAAATATGTCATTCTCATATGATATGCCCTATATATATATATATATATATATATATATATATATATATATATATATATATATATATATATATATATATATATATATATATATATATATATATATATATATATATATATATATATATATATATATATATATATATATATATATATAGATGACTCAAGTGAGAACACTTAGTTATTATGAGAAATCAGAACAATGAATCACGACCATTAAATTTTGATTTTGTTGATTTTAATGGACTGGATTTGTTTCTCTTTCTAAGATCCTTAATATTTATTTTAAATCAACATAGAAAGAGAAACCAATCCAGTTCATTAAAATCAACAAAATCAAAATTTAATGGTCGTGATTCATTGTTCTCATTTCTCATAATAACCTAGTGTTCTCACTTGAGTCGTCCCATATATATATATATTTTGATTTTGTTGATTTTAATGGACTGGATTTGTTTCTCTTTCTAAGATCCTTAATATTTATTTTAAATCAACATAGAAAGAGAAACCAATCCAGTTCATTAAAATCAACAAAATCAAAATTTAATGGTCGTGATTCATTGTTCTCATTTCTCATAATAACCAAGTGTTCTCACTTGAGTCGTCCCCTATATATATATATATATATATATATATATATATATATATATATATATATATATATATATATATATATATATATATATATATATATATATATATATATATATATATATATATATATATATATATATATATATATATATATATATAAATAATAATATTTTGTTAAATTGATATAAATTTGAATTTGGGATAGCGGTTAACTTTTTCCAGTGCAATCAAACGATATAATTGGCCGATAGATTTTGGAGAGAGATAATCTCTTTGATTCAAAATACTTCAAAGAATTCTTCCAAAAGACCTACTAGAAAATAGTCACTCAAATTTCTAAAAACAAATTCTACTTTTTACGAAAATGTTTTTCAATCTCCTACACTTATATATTCTCAAAAACTACCATATGTTTTTAATAAGTAATTTGTATTTAGTAGGATTCATACTAGAGACACCGAGAGGAGCACACTCAAAACCCAAACATTTCATCGCTAGATCACACACGCTCAAAACCTACCATATTTAAGCAGGTAACATCCATCAGATTAATTTAATTTTTAGCTATTAAAGTAACGATGCAATAATTTTTTATCTAATCTATACTATAGTGTGCGAGAGATTTCGGTTGTTAATTACTATCTACTACAGTACATGTTTTGTGTAAAGCTTCTGCGACTCTCTGCATATTGGTTTTACTACCTAACAAAACAGAAACCAGTCTGCACACACAGGACAGGATGCTTTAGTAGAGGCAACTTTTTGATATTAATGCATCTCTCTCTGAACAGAACACTATTTGCAAGCAATTACACGCATGCATTATTTAACATGCAAAAGTGTCTGCTGAATTTTTAACTTAGGTATGTTTGTGTGTACTTTTGTTGTTGTCGCTCTCATTTGTCTTTGGGATACATTGTCTTACACGCTACATCTTTTTATAATAATATTAAATTAAAGTAAATGATTGCATGAGATTTCCCACCATGGTAATGCTTGCTTTTGCTTCACCAAAAAACTTGGCCTTATGGGTTGTAATGGTGTGCCTTAAAGATGAGTTTCATGGGGATTTGGGCCTTTGTTAATACCTGCAAAACTGCAGCATGAAGAAAAGCCATTAATTTATAAAGGAATTTGACAAGAAGCAATACAAAATCTAGTTGTGTGTGATGCATGGTTACGGCCCAGCAGAGATCTCAACGAAGTTAATTATTGATTCAATTCATGCTAAAAATCTTTGGTCATCTTATGGATTTCAACTTTTGCTCATCATGCTTCACTCAATATTGTACAATAATTTGGCAAGCTTTCTTTTATAAAATAAGTAAAATTTGCTTATAACGCCTGTTGGAGTCAAGATTGCAATCAAGTTAATAATTTTGCGATTTTAGCCGTTATGGTCCTGATTACAATGGATAGGTAAGAATTGTTAAGAGTCTAACATATATGGGCAAAATCTTCATCTTACAAGTCCCCTATTATAGGGTTGAGTACAATCATATTTTTTAACATGGTATACAAAGTTGCTTTAAAGATCTGGTAGATAGTATCAAATTTTTGCTATCAAACAATCCAATATTTGTTTCCACATTTCAAATGTTCATTCCTAAGTGTAAGATGGCGAATTAAGAGTTTTACACAATATATAACATAAACACGTGCTTATAAGTGAGAGACATTTTAATTCTATAATTTTTTTTTAAGAAATGTAATTGGATTCAGGAACGGATCTAGAACATTTTGAAGACGAAGGGCAAGAAAATTATTGATTAGAAAATTAAGTATTAAGAAAAAAAATCAAACTGTTACCAATTAAAATTGTTTTTTTATGATTTTTTTTATTTTCTGAATAAATTATTTTATACTATCAATACAATAATATCATTTTGTAAAATAAAATAAAATAAACATAATATCCCCTTTTATGTATAAATAAAAAATACGAACATTTTATATACGTATAATTCAATTAAACACATACATTTGTATAGTAATTTAGTAATTAAAGTTAAAATTCTAAAGCCGTTTTAGTTTTAGAGAATATTTCATTCTCGTTTTAGACTCGTCCCTCCCCACCCTCTTTTCTTTTTAGGGTGGACTAAGATTTTAGGTACACACTTAAATATGTCTGTCCAGTCCTATCCTTTTTTTTTTTGCTGGATTTTGTGAGACAGACATGCTCGTTTGCCACCCCTACTGATATTATATATCAATCTAAAATTTTAAAGTGATGAATTTATGAGTCATTTCTCTTATAGTATAATATTTGCTCAATTTATATTTGACGTGAGACTTAATCACTCACAATTGAATCTCAACAATCTCTCTCACAAGTGTGTGTCACCCACATCATTAATTTTAATTCGTATTAGTATCTCACTTTCACCCCTCTATTGAGCCTAACCATAACTTTGATATAACTTGATGAGTCATAAGAAAGGATATACACATTAAGTCAAAAGCAACCATATCTTCACTCAAAACCTTAAAGTTATGGATATATGAATTTTTTATATGATATATCCAACATTTCTTCTATTTTTAATCGATGTAGAAATTTATCAGTCACACTTAAATCCTAACAATATTTGCATTCTTTATTAATCATATTTTTGTATGGTAAAACATTTAAAACATCTTAATCAAATTATTAGAATTAGAATTTAATCTAATTCATTCTAAGAAATGAACTTTATAAAGTTTCTTTAAACTTATATCTCTAAACAAGGTGGAACGTGGATATATTTTTCATTACAACTTAGCAACATCACAAAATACAGCAATGGAGTGCAGCCCCCTAGCAAACATTACATTTGATGTGACCATCATTAAATACAAGAAATACAGAAATTAACTCAAAACAAAAAGGACAACTAGCAAAGCATTAATGACTTGTTGTGACTATATATAGTATAGTTTTGTACTTGTCTTGCATGTGTGAAAGGAAAGGGATGAAGAATACTAAGGAGGACACGTAAAGATATGAAGCAAATGATGGTGCCCTCTCAATAAGAACTCACCTAAAATAAAACTTGTCATGTTTTCTTCATTTATCATAACTGATACAATAATGATAAGTAATCAAGTATTGTGTTTAAGTTGTTTATGGTCCCCCAACTGAATCAAAATGGTCACTCACTGTCACTAATCCATCGTCTCCTCGTTATCATGCACAACCAACCAGCTTATCATTAAATCCACATAGCATAATTGTATCCATCTTGTTCCCCACATCAAATTGATATAAAAATTTGGATCCGGCAGGTAGCTAATTTATAGCTTCAACACTTTAAGATTACTAAAAGAGCATACATATTTTGATTAAGAATCTAACATTATGTATTGTCGTCACCTTGTGGGTGACTATAACTCATTTGTAATTTTAACAAAAACTACAACTTATAGTTTCTACATCACAATGTCATTGTAAGTTTGTTAAACTCACAACCAAGCTGGTAATTGGTTAAGTAAGTTCCACAAATAATGAATGAATATACGAAACTGTGAGAATATTAACCAATAACAAAAGAGAAACTAAATCGTAAATCGCAGCCAGCAAATATAATATTTGTTTATGTAGTTCGGTTAAGTATGTCTATATCTACGACCACATAGCAGTCGTAGTTCTATAATATTATTTAAATGCGATTATTTGAATGAGTTAATGTTTCAATGTCAGATGTGTTTATTTGCTAAAACAAATGACACCCGAACTATCAAAATGCATTTCAGCCTTCAATTCTCTAACCAATCATATAAATTATTAGGCCTTTTGGCAGTCCTAGCTACTATCATGTACTCTACTTTTCTTGTAAACATGATCATTATGAGTTAAAATGGCATTTTCATGCAAATAGATTGAGTCAAATCAAACTTTCTTTTTATTTGAGTTAGAGAATCTTGTGATTCAAATCACATTAGCAATGGTAAAACCTGACTTTCAAATTCATTTTTAAATTAAAATCATGCATATCCTTGATTCAAATCATAGTTCAAAAAGTTACAATTTTAAGAAAAATGAAAGTGTTTTATTGAATCTAAAGTTATTATGATAGAAATCATAAATTCATGTATTTCTTGATCCAAATAACTAACTAGTTTGACTTGAACCACTTTTGCAATGTTTTTTTTATCTTAGGGTTTAATTTAATGCATTCATAACACTATTTAATGCAGATCACAATTTAAATGCATTGCACTCAATTTTAAGATATGCCCAAAGCCTAAATTAGATAAGACTTATTAACCAAAACGATAAATGATAAGATACTAAATGAGAGAAACAACAAGATCAAAACCTTGGAGGGGCAAAGCAACTTTTGAAAATTCATAAGTTGTCAAGTCTTCATACCATATCTTTATGGTGGTTTTCTCTGGCCCACGCAAGAGAATAATCCTATCATCCATCAGAATCTTCAAGAATGTGGTGAATTTATATAGCAGGGCCTAGTTCGGCTTGTAGTTTAGGTATTACTTGCATAAAGCTCATTGGTGGTGGATCAATATCCATCTGAATCACCTAATTATGAGATGTTTTCCTTTCTAATATTGATACATCTAGTGCACCTGAAGTATTTAACGAAAATTCTCATTCAAGGCACCGTCTATTTTGATAACCATACTCTTTAAAAATATATCTCATAACTTGATCCCATTCAAAAGTTTTGCATTATCGATGAAGACACAGTCCTTTCACTTTGGATAAAGTTTGGACCGATGTTTTCCCGTAAACATTTAAAGAGTCTAACATTAGATCAAATACATCTTGGCATTTTAGTTAAAGGCGTGTTCATTCTTTTTTCCACACCATTTTATTTTGGTTCTTTCCGAACTGAAAATTCCTCTAAATATTGTGTTTTGCACAATTTTTTGAAATTTTGAATCAAAGTACTTTATCCTATTATCTTACTGAAAATTTTTGGTTTTTCTTCCCTTTTGATTCTATAAATCTCCCTTCCAAATCTTAAACTTGGTAAAGACCTCATATTTATGTTTCAAGATATATATATATATATATATATATATATATATATATATATATATATATATATATATATATATATATATATATATATATATATATATATATATATATATATATATATATATATTCAAACCTTGTGAGAAGAATAATCAATAAAAGTCACAAAAACCTAGAACCACCCTTTGTTTTGTGTTTCCTTGTCTTAAACTGAACATGGCAATTTTTTTCTAAGTATACAATACTTGCACAAATCCATCTTCGAATTCCTAACTCCCTAATAGATTCCTATTTTGAAGTTCCATCATGTCACAGTCACAAAAATGGCCCAAACACATGTGTTATATTCTTGTTGCAACACTATTAGTTTCAATTAATGCAACACTGTTGGACATATGACTCCACACTCTAGATGAGGATGAATTGTGTGTTTCATAAAAAAATGATTTTGGAATTTTTTTGATCAATTTCAGAGTTTTAAAAACATTTTAGAAATAAGGAACGGAAAATAAAATGCAGATATTAAAGAGTTGATGGATAAAGGGACAACACCGAAAGTTATAGAGGTTCTCTCAAAAGACCTTATCATCTCCCCAAGATTTTGTCATAGAAGTATCCAATAAAATAAGAGATTTTAGTAGGTTGAACCCTCAATTCCTTTTATACAAGAAAAATGAAATTTGTGGCTAACTTCCAACCAAACAACGATCAAGGAGTGAAGCAGTGAGTCTTCCTTCCAAATGATGGGTCAGAGTGGTTAATCTTCTCTCTAAACAGAAACGTATAGTGGTTAATCTTCAAGCTTCAAATCAAGATTTTGCACAGGCTGATCTTGAACCTAGGTTGACCTCTATTTATAGGCTTGAATTGAACTCAAATTAATTTAGAGAATTTTGTAATGCTCAGGGTATACGCAGGCAGTTGACAGTAGCATACACTCCACAACAGAACAAAGTTATCGAACGAAAGAGCAGATCAATCATGAATGCAGTATGCTCAATATTAGTTGATAAGAAAGTTTCAAAAGTGTTTTGGCCAGAAGCTATAAATTGGCGTGTTCACGTTAAAAAATAGGAGCCTGGCGGCGGTGGTAAATGAGAAAACTCCAGAGGAAGCATGGAGTGGAGTGAAGCAAACAACAAATTATTTCTGGGTGTTCAATTGCATAGCACTCGCTTATATTCCAGACCAAAAGAGGAGCAAGTTAGATGCCAAAAGCAAAAAGTGTGTATTCCTGGGTGTTAGTAATGAATCCAAGGCCTATAGATCATATGATCCAACCATTAGGAAGATCATCATCAACACCAATGTTCTATTTGAAGAAGAAAAGGGTTGGGATTGAGGTAGAACTGAAGTAGAACTGAATTTGATGTGCTAGAAGATGATAATGAAAGTGAAAAAGAGCACACCGAGGAGGATAATATTGAGGAGATCATGGATAGAAATACTACTTCATATTATTTACCACAAAATAAAGTAAACATTCAAGAAGTTGCAGATGAAAGGAATGGTGAAAGAGTCAGAACAAAACCTGTATGGATGGCGGACTATGATACAGGAGAAGGTCTTTCATAAGAAGAAGATATGTATGCACAACAATATGGAGTTAATTAAACCAAAGTATTTGCACTAGTAGCAAGGCTCGATACCTATCAAACAATACTTGCAGTAGCAGCACATTGTGGCTGAGAGGTTTATCAGCTTGACGTAAAAAATGCTTTCCTTCATGGTGAACTCAAGGAGGAAGTAATTGTTGTTAATGATTTTATTGGCTGATTGGCATCTATGTTTGGATAAAACATAATAGCAGTAAAACATAATACAAGTGTAATCTTGCAAATATAAAAAGAACAAAACAGGTACAAGCAAGATGTTATATGGAATGTCATGACATCAACTCATGACATCGTGCCTGCAGAACTGGAAGAAAGAGTCAGTTTGTTACTCAACAGATACAGGATATTCGTAGAATATTTTGTAATCCTATGTGGCACAAATTTAAAGGTCAAAAGAATATTGAAGAATCAGATCAGAAGATTGAAGATTCAGGAAAAATCAAATCAGAAGATTGAAGATTCAGGAGTTTCTAATTTAGGAGATAAATTAGGAAACTCATGATTAAAAAGACCTTGATTGTAGCAGAAGATTTCTGCAGATCTGTAACAGCTAGGAGTGTTGCGATTTGTAAGCCCACGTCCAAATTGGGAATAGGTTATAAATAGAAATCTTTGTAACCTAGTTTTATATAGAAAACCTTGTTTAGAAAAAATGTAGTCATTAGGGTTTCTATAGGTAGACCACCCAAGTTGTGGGATGGCTGCCTTGGCTTTCTCAAAACCTATAGGTAAGAGAAGTGATTGTTCTCACTCGAAACTTGTAGGTAAGAGTTGAGTATTGTATTCTTGATTGAAGTTGTGAAGCAAGATCAAGTTATTGTTCATTGTTAATTGTGTAAATAGCTGTTGCAGGGTTGTAACAGTTAGGTATCACTAGGGAGTGAGCAGAGGTTCTCTTGTCTTGGATGTATGTTTGAGATAAAGGTTGCATTGGGTAGTAACTAGGTAAACCAGAGGTTGTTTATCTGTAAACTTGAGGTTGTTTACATAAAATAGTACTACTGATAGTGAAATCTTCTTCCTGGCTTGGTAGCCCCTAGAGTAGGTAGTTAGACCGAACTGGGTTAACAATTAACTGTGTTATTTATCTTCTGCATTGTGTTGTTTGTTCAGTCTTGGATGTTATGACATCGTTTATAACATCTGGTTCAGAAGTGTTAGCTGTTCCTTTACAGAACCATATAAACTTTACAATCTGGTTATGTTGACTGAACATATGTGATCCCAAGTCTCATTGACTCCTGTTTAGGGGTAATTAAAAGTTGGGAGATCTTTCTATTCCGCCTCTACTACATTAATAACAGATCAGATGTCTTGACATCGTGAATGACATCGGAGTCTGTCATACCATAATTTCATTTGTAAAACAACCTGAATGGTTTGTTAAGAATGGAGAATAATGGAAGTTTTACAAGCTAAAAAAGGCTCTATGTGGCCTTAAGCAAGCACCAAGGGCGTGCTACAACAAAATTAAGGCTTATTTTCTTCTTGAAGACTTCGAGAAATGTTCCAATGAACGTACTTTGTTCACCAAGTCATAAGGAGGTAAAATTTTAATAATTAGCCTTTATGTAGATGATTTAATTTTTACCGGAAGTGATATGAGCATGTATATGGACTTTAAAAGGTCAATGATGATAGAGTTTGATATGTATGATTTAGGAAGAATGAGGCACTTTCTTGGAATGGAAGTACTACAAAATTCAAATGGTATTTTTATTTGTCAAAGAAGATATACACAAGAAGTGTTAGCAAGGTTTGAGATGCAAAATAACAATAGTGTGAAAAATCCAAGTGTACCAGGAACAAAGTTGTCAAAGGATGAAGGAGGAACTAAAGTTGATACAACATTGTTTAAACAAATGGTTAAGAGTCTCATGTATTTAACTATAACTCATCCTAACTTAATGTATGTTGTAAGTCTCATAAGCATGTACATGTCTAGACTAACCATGTCACATCGGTTGGCATCCAAAAGAATTTTGAGGTATTTAAAGGGGACAACCGAGCTAGGCATTTTCTACACAAAGAATGAAGGTTGCTCAAAACTCTTGACATTCACAAATAGTGGCTATGCGGATGATCTTGATGATAGAAGAAGTACATTTGGATATATGCTCATGATAGGATCTGGAGATGTATCTTAGTCGTCTAAAAAATAGCATGTGGTGAATTTATCAACTTATGAGGCATAATATATCGCAACAACTCTCTATGTGCTTGTTGATGTGTATGACTTAAGAGATTCTCTAGAAAGATTGGAATGAAGCAGGTTGAAGGAACTATAATTAAATGTGACAACAGCTCTGCCATTTAGTTGGCAAATAATCCAGTTTTTCACGGAAAAATTAAGCATATCCATGTGCAATTTCATTTTTTAAGAGATTTAATAAATGAAGGTGTTGTAGAATTAAAGTACTACAACTCCCAGGAGCAAGTAGCGAACCTGATGACAAAATCACTCAAACTTGAGCAATTTGAAAAATTCGATGGTATGCTTGAAATGGTTAATGCGTCCGAGTTAAACTAAAATATGTGTTTTAGTTTGAGGGAGAGAATGTTAGGTAGACACGTATTTTATTTTAATCTATTGTTTTGTTAGTTTGTTTGAATAAGACCTATTCTTTAGCATAAATAAGATTTGTTATTTATGTCACTAGTCTATAGGTATGGAAAAAGTAGAGTTTGTTATTTCTTTTTTCTTGCAAAATGGCTATATATATTAACCATTAGTTAGTAGAATAAAATCACATTCCTCCACTTACTTTTTGAATTTAAATCTGATTTCCAATAATATAACACTACAATACAAATACAAATTATAAGTATACTCCTTCTAGTTATGTGTTTCTATGTAACTATAAGCCATATTCAATGAAATAGTATCATAAGAACTAGTCATGATTTAAATATGTTCAAAATTTATATGATATTTATTATGCTTAAATGCACTTTTGGTTCCTGTAAGTTAGCGAGTTTTTTTATTTTCGTTCCTGTAAGTTATTTTTTTTAGTTTAAGTTCCTATATTTCACTTTCGCGTTGATTTTATTCCTTAAAATCAAAAACTCGCTAACTTACACGGACCAAAAATACTTTTAAGCCGATTTATTAACTATCCAAATTGTTAAGTTTAAATATATATAATTTTCAATTAATGTATTCAAATACACATGATTCCCATTAACTCTAACTTTTGTTTAAATATATATCTCAAAAAGTGATTCCTTTTTAATTTCTCTCTCAAATTAAATATCTTTATTGAACATGGGATTACTTTGAATCTCATGCTTTGCCAAACACACACTTATTACTTGTGACAAAACTTAAAAGCAATAGGGAATGTTCCCAACGGCTATCTAGTAGTAGGGTTGGGATGGTTTTAAAAAACAAAAGGAAACACATGTCATGCAGATTCTATCATCATAAGAAGAGGGGTCCCAATAGAGACAAAAAGCATACCCTCCTCAGAATCCAAATCAATGAGTTATTTCAACATGATTGAGACGTGCCTCAACTTGAAAGGTACTATACCCTCTTTTTTGTTTCATTTTATTTATTGTATGATCAAAGTTAATAGTACTACGTAGTAGAAAAAAAAGAGGGACCAAAGTAGTATTGCTATACATAATGAGTTATTGAGAGGTTGAAGTGAAATGATAGTTCCATTCTGACAGTTTTGGGATAAGATTGGAAGGAAAGACTGAGAAAATTTGAAGCTTAAGGAAGCAAAGCAATTGCACATGGTGCTTTTGAAAGAGTGTAAAATGATACATTCCTCATTTGACACGAAAACAGAAAAAGTTGCTTATAGCAAGCAAGCAAGAATGATGCAAACATATTTGATGGTGGTCACCCTGCTACATTTGCATGTGTTGTAGAGACATACTATACATTCTTGAGTGTTCATCAATTAAAGGACACAGGTCCAATTTACCACTAACTCAACCAACAATATTCAAACATGCAATGAGATTTAAAAATAAATAAACAGAACCTATTTTTATCTTTGTGTGTTTAAATTTCATTCGATCTTAAGCCAGTTAATCATAGATTCACAGTATTTACGATGTATTGTCCATCTCAGATATAAAAGTTTGTCGCGGTTTGTTTTTTAACAATGTATCCCATTGAACTAACATATGTAGATGTTATATATAAATTACTATTAGTCTTGATTCTAAAATAATTTGGTTTTTTGTGTAAGGGATCAATTTATATCTTTTACAATGAAATTCTTATTTTTTAGATCTACTTACAAATTTATTCCATACATACATATTTAAATAAATAATTATACTTATATTTGAATAGATTAATAAACTAATAAACTACATATAGCATAATTTAATTATAGTATAGAATAATAACATTAAATATATCAATTAATGTAGATTAATAAATGTAAATTATTAAATTATTAACAATTTTATAAACTAGTAACTAAAATAAATTATTCCATCATATTTATTTAAGTAGAATGGTTTGAAAAATTTAAATAAAAAACTAAAATAAAAGTTTCGTCTCACATAACTAGATCAATTGTCTTGTCGGTTGGGTCTTCTAGTTTGAACATCAAAAAGAAAGAGTTAGGTTATTAGTATAACATTCTACTTTAATCCCAAACAAAGTGACAGAAAAAAAATGCTTGAAATGAGTAAACACTAGTGTATGATTTAAAATACATGTGTTTGTAGCTTTAAACGGAAAGGAAATATTTTAAGTTTGTATTGATGATGACAAGCATGTCTAAAAGAAATGATCCAAAAAACAAAGCCAAATTAAGCAAATTTGATTGGTTAATGGAAAATGATTGGCACAATAAAAGTAGAACTGGTTTCCCAAGACAAGGCACCTAGGATTAGGGATGCAGAGGTACTGTAGTAGAGTTTGATCATTAGAATAAACAGAAAGTAAATTGTTATAATAATGAGGATCAGATCCAATCAAATCTAGTTGACCCATAATACTAGTAGTAACTTTTCTTTCTTTCAATTAATTAAACACAAAAAAAATATAGTAATAAGAGAGAGAGTCGGTTCCTTTTGGTCATTTGAATGAGTTTTTGTGATGCGACAAAAGTTATAGCTTTTCAATGGGAACATTTTGTAATAGTATTATCTTTATGTAATATTCCTCAATTTTGTCTACTTGCCAAAACAAAAGAATAAGCGAGTAATCAATCAACACTAACCTAGCTTTGAATCTTCAATGATGTAAGTACAAAGCATATCTATTGTTAAAAGAGAGAGAATTTCTCATTGTATTTCTATTAGGTGAAAACACCTCTTGAAAACCTCAAATGTTATTCGGATATACATATCCGAATATATCCTTTTCATATATTCAAATATTTTAGATATGTATATCTAAAAGATCATGAATCAGTTTCAGATATGCACATCTGAAGTGTTACAAAATTACATTGTTATAATGGGAGTCACGTAGCAACTAAAATTAATATTGCGGATGTAATAGAAATAAAAAAGACGTAGAGTAGAATAAAATATCTATATCGAAATATAGTAATAGTTGTTCGGATAAGTGCAAAATGTCGAAATATTACAACACAAAAAAAAGTTATAAATAAAACATAGGCTACTACTACTACTGAGTATACCTAATGCGAATTCCCTGCGACCTCCTTTGCCTCCTATACGCCGCTGCACCGGACGCCTCACTAACCATCCTCTGCACTATCGCAACCGCCTTTGGACCAATCTCCTCAATGATCCCTCTGTCCAATGCCTCCTGACCAATCAACTGTATCTGTTGGCATATCGGTAGCAGATCAATGGCATGGTCATCCTCAGCCTGTTGGTTCTCCAAGAGCTCCTCATGCGTTGGCCTTGATGGACGCCCAGAAGCATCGGGTGTCATGATAGGATGTGACACCTGATAAAACCATGTTACGTATCCATCTACACAGTGTCAGCTCCTGGTGGCCGGCATACGCCGATACTCCTTTGGCACCAAATGATGCGCCCAATCCACAAAGATAGCAGTTGGATCTCGACAGGTAACGGTGTCGGGAGCATCCTCAAATGGAGATCTCGGTATCATCTGCACATGTCCAAACTGTCTCATGCACCACTCCGGTAGATATCTGACTATGGTGTTAGCCCCACATGCCAACCATCCAGAATATAATGTGATGTGGTCGAATGAGACAACATCACGGTAATCACTGAAGGGCGTCCAGTTGATGTAATCGTGAGCAGTACGATCGAGGTATACACGATATGGCCCCACTTTCTAATTCCCCATGTGGAGGTCATATCGTGCAGCCCTAGGCATGGTGTTAGTGTACAAGGGATCAGGAACGTAGCCAAGAATGCAGTGGAAGTAAGAGATGATCCAGCTCTGAAACACAAATATGAAAATATGTTAGTACAAGTTAACAAATAACATTTTAAATTTGATATAATTAAAAAGAAGTGTATCGTGAGGAGTGTGCAAGAGTCAGTCAATTGTCTGGTCCTCCAGTTGCATGCTTCATTCAACTTCTGGTAGAGGTATACCATAATGGCGGTCCCCTAGTTCCACTCATGAACTATAGACAAATCAATAAAGTACCATAGGTATGTCATGTCCACGTAGGTTGCACTTTTGTCCACAAAGAGGGACGTGACAACCAAGAACATGAACCAACACCGCAACGCACAGGCTCGGTGCTACTCTACAAAAAACGCATGCCCCTCATCCTCGACCCCGGCTGCCGCTACCAAGTGGTGTTCATAAATCTCCTTCAGGGTGGAGAACCGGACATGCGCCTCATTTGTCGTCCTACACTCATAATTGGCCATGTATGGGTCCATACCTAGATAATCCATCATCCACTCGATGGCCTCAACCCTATGTATCTAAGAATGGTCCATCAACCTCCCTCTGATAGACAGGTGGAGCAGACAAGTCATATCATGGAGTGTGATCGTCAACTCCCCAACAGGAAAGTGGAAAGACGACATCTCCTTGTGCCACCTTTCGCCAAGTGCCCCTGCATGTCGGGCTAATGGTAACATATCTGATACAACCTAACCTGCCAAGCCTGGATCCAGTAACAACATCATTAAACCACTCAGCCTATGGTTTAAATAGATCAAATATTTTTCACGAGTGGTTCACGAATTTTATGGGCATCCGTTCCTGTCACAACAAAAAACAAGAATGTTAGTCGTTGTTGGATCATGGATAAACCGTTTAAATTAAACTATTTGTAAGTAAATCGTTTAAATTAAAAAACAACCTCGCCGTCCCAAATATGTCGAGCGGCATGGTCATGATAGTATACCAAGACAGACGTATCTGAATGCCCTTCCGGGTAGCCGCCATCCTGTGCGTCATGAGCATCGTCCTGAGCATCCTCGTCGTGCTCAGGGTGAACCTCAGGTACCTCCTCCTCAAGCACTTCCTCCTCCTCCTCCCGACTAACCTCGCGAGAGGAAGACACCCGAGAAAGGTCGGTGCAGATGAGGATCCTGTAGGCGCCTCAGCCATTTGGATTTGGACTCGGACTCGACCTTGTCCCCGAGTCACTCCCGTCTGTGAAGCTCTCTCGCGTCGAGCTGAGGCTATTTGGGTTGGCCTCCCCTATCTAAGTCGATCGATCGGGTGCTGGTTGTCAATCATTTTCCTAAAAAAAAGCTACTTGTAAGTTTACTGAAATAGATTTGAAAAAAAATTCAGAGCACATTTCGAATATGCACATTCGAAACTAGTTAGAGGTTATTTCGGATATGCACTTCAAAGAATGAAGCATTTATGTCTGTCGGGCTTACACAGGTACAAAAGACCGGGATGTTGGATAAGACCAGGAGTACCATTATCTTGTGTCTCGGGAATAAATTTCTAAGAGAAATCGCTAGGGAGCAAACTGCGGTTGCTATGTAGGCAAAACTTAAATAATTGTATATGACAAAGTCTTTGGCAACAAAGGAGAAGAATGGTTTAGGGAATTCCAAGGGAAAACTTAGAAAGGCAAAGGTTTTTGGGAAACCTTTGGAGTTATCTAAGGTGATTGAGAAATACTTATAAACACCTTGGATCTGAGTGATTCTTATATTGAGAGCTGGAGAGGTTAGAAAACATTTGGTAGAAAATAAAGTTTGTTCTTTGGGAGTTGCGAAGACTATTTTCTTGTAACCCATTTGTAATCTCTTGTAACAACTTTATGAGTATAGTGAATAAGGGAGTTGCTCTCTTCCCCATAGTAGATAGTTTGATCGAACTAGGTAAACAAATCTCCGTCTTTTTCACGCATTATTCTGTTATATTATTTATGTACGAATTATTATTGTTGTAGACCATTTATTTTGGTTGCTACTATTCTTTTCCTCACAATTGATATTGAATTTTGTCGTAATTCACAACAAGATTCACAACATGATGTGTGTTTTGTTGTATTCTATTTATTAAGCTTTCAAATCTCTTCTCAGCCTCCTGATGTCAAATGTCAACTTTTATATTTAATAGTGAACTTATTTCATGATGCAATAAAAACCAAGTCAGTCTTTCGTATGATTTAAGAGCAAATTGTTATTTGTTTGAAAAATAGAGCATGAAATAAATTATATTAAATATATTATTTAAAAAAATAATAGCAAAAATACACTGAAAAATACAATAGTAAAAAATACGCTAATGAATATAATATTTTAAAAATCGATCAATCAAACAAAACCAATTTATTTGATTAAGGAAAATAGACAAAAAGGAAAAAATAAAAGAAAGAAAAGCAAGAAAAGAAAAGAAAAAGTAATATACATGCAGTAGCAGAATTAGCAGAAGAAAAGACAACATAGATAAAAGAGGATTGCTATGCTTACATCTAAAACCTACACCTAAGTCTTACACCACTTGAAATACACCACTTTTACCTCTTAGTTTGTATAAGAAAAAGAAAAAAAATTATTAAATATTATAAAAATACAAAAACCGTATGTAACTACGGTGTCAGTGTCATTTTAAGTGTATGCATAATATTTCTCTAGATAAAAACAAATTGTAAAGATGGATAAAGCCTTAAATAATGTGGTGTAGAATAAAGGCAAAGATAATAAAAGAATAAAGTTATCTGAATTATTTATAAAAATAAAACCATGTAATAAAAAGGAGAATACTTTTCCTACTTCCCAGTACGTAGTAGAATATATCTTTACAGAACAACCGTGACGTTCTGCTAACTTTTCATAACAATTTTAATCCATAGGTAACAGTTTTATAAAATGGTACTACGAGTTTATCACATTTAAAGCTTAAGTATTTTGTGAAAGGGAAATGTTATTCTTACACCAAGCCATATACCTACATCGTATGTACGGACGATAATGATTATGTACGGGCGAATAGTATTCATGTACGGGCGAATGCTATTCATATATGGACATTTATTTTTAATACCTGAATGCGCATTTACCAATTTCATTACTGCATTAACCAAATTTTTACACGGCATTAACCAAATATGATGAGTGCTAAAATTAAAATTATTTTTAATAATTTGATTTTGCATTAACCAACTTTATTATTGCATTAACTAAGTTTGGTGACTACTAAAATTATTTTTAATACCTGAATGTTGCATTAACCAACTTCATTACTGCATTAACCAAATTTAGTGACTACTGTAAAGTACTGTTCATGAATAATAATGTGAACAGTTCTGTCTGTACATGAATAATAATCGTTCGTACATGAACAGTATCGTCCGTACATACGGTATAGATCTATGACTTGGTGTAAGCATAGCATTTCAGTTTCCTCTTAGATTTGATTATCAACATATGACTATTTTAGCTGCATGAAGCAAGTACCATATTGAGAAATTAGAGATAATGATAAGGAATGAATCTATTATTAATTATTTATGACGTAAGCGCAGTCACTTGTTTATATATAAGTGTAATCAGCCACAAAGAGATGGAAAATAATAAAAAACTATGTGACAGTTTTAAGTAACAAACTGTTTTAACTACTTTAAACTAATTCTTAACTAAAACTAATCTTCTTTTTTGAAAATTTCTTTACCCACCTCCCTATTGGGGGTCACCCCAGCGAAAAACCCATTTTACCCCGCTTCGGAAATGCATTTTCGAAATATTTTTTTTTTCAAAATTTTTCCAGACTTCGGAAGTGCATTTCCGAAAAAATCCCAAAAATTGGAATTTTGACTAATTCGGAGATGCATCTCCGAAACAACAAAAAAAATCTTAAAAAATTCCAAAAATTAATTTTAGGATATTAATTAATTCACATATCATAAATTTGATATAATTTATGAGTAATAAATAATAATTATATATTTTGATATAATTTATGAGTTATGAATAATAGTTATTATATATTTCTATCCTAATTCAAATTTTAAAATTTAAAATAATTTTAATTATCAAAATTAAAATAATTTCACTTAGAAAATAAGTAATAATTTTTTATTTATATATTTATAATAATTGTTAATCTTTATAAAAAAAAATAACATATTTTTATTTTAAAACAAAACTCACATTTTTATTTTCTTTAAAAAAATCATATTCAATTAATTAAAGTAAATAATAAAATTGTTTCAATTTTAAATAGAATAAAAAATAATGCTCAAAATGTGCATAAATAATGAATAATAAGCACACAAATATGTAAAAATAAAAAATATATATAATATTTTTTAAAATGTTTAAAAATAATTACAAAATATTATCAATTTCATTGTTCACTTTATATAATATTTTTGGATTAATCATTAATCCTTGTTTGTTTTTATATTTACTGTTTATATAGTTTTTATATTTTAACGCACTATTTAAAAATATAACAATTTTTATAGTGTATATAAAGTATATATAATATAAGTTTATTTAAATAAAAATAACAAAATTTGATTGAAGGTCAGATTTTTTTTTTTATTTCAATATAACGTTTATTATTTATTAATATTAAAAAATTTATAATTTAAAAATTAAAAATTAAAATAAGTTTGTAGAATATAATTTTTCTTAATTATCAAAATTGTCATTTGTTTAAAATTGAGATAAATCATTATTTAATAAAAAATAACATTTCCTACAAATAAATATTAAAAATCACGTATTTTTAAGAAAAATTAGTATAAATTGCGTGATTATTATTATTAATTATAATACATTATTTTTATTATTTATTAAGAAAAAAATGTGATTTTTTAATTAAAAAAACGTGTATTCATTATTTGAAACAAATTTCACAATTATTTAAAATACAATTATATTTTTTTTTCACAGTAAAATTATTATGCTAATTATTATTTAGTTTTTGTATATTTTTTATAGACACTTTGTGAATTTGTATATATTATATTTAAAAATGAAACAACTTTATTATTTATATTAAGTGAATTCAATATGATTAAATTTAAATAAATTCAAAAAAAATTCAAAAATATTTAGCATTATGATTTTTTTTATATGAAGTATAATTAGATAGTTATACAAAAATGTGAAAAATCTATTTTATGTATGAGAATAGGGAATTATGATTTATTAGAGAGGAAATTATTTATTTCTAAAAATAGGAGAAAATTATTTTAAGTAAGAATCTTGAGAAAATTATTGATTCACTTTCATTTTATACCTATTAATTGTATTGATTCACCTTGATTTTAATTTTTTCCAAGACCAATTTGGTCTTGGAATATTTCAGATATGCATCTCCGAAAACACCTCCCTCTCCCAAGGGGGTGAGTTCGGAGATGAACTTCCGAAACACCACATTTTCTGAAAATGTAACTTTATTTCGGAGATGCATCTCCGAAATCAATATTTTATATTAAAAAAAACACGTTTTTGGAAGTTCATTTCCGAAAACACCTTTTTTTCAAAAAAAGTACCTTTTCGGAAATGAACTTCCGAAATAAAGGGTAGTGTTGTAAATTCACCAGGGGTGAGCAAGAAGGTTAGGAGGTGGGTGAAGAAATTTTTTTTTTTTTTGTTACAAGTGAATCTTTTAGAAACACATATCAAAACACGTATGGCCATTAATTAGTGTCAGTTATCAAGTTGTTAGGAATGGAGTAGTGGTAAGGTGCTTAATTGTGACATTGAAAGAGAGATAAAAACATCCTTGTCTCTATGACACACACGTGATGAATCTGAATGCAATTGAATTGCTGTTTGTATTTCAAAGGAACATCATTGACATGTCGAGGGAACTATTTCTTGACACAACACCATAACCAAAGAGGAAATAATAAATTGCTAGAAGATTCAATGACCTTAATATAGAAACAAACAACTGGCGCGTGAAGGGAAAGATTCATAGCACTAACTAATTAACCATATTTTTGTTGCTCTGGATAATATCATAATCAACAACTCAATTACTTCACAAACTTTCCACTTAATTATTATAATTATCATTAAGATATATAATGGACGGTAGTTTTTTCTTTGCTTCTACTCATAACTACACTTTTTGTTTTTATTTCATAGGTTACTAAGCAAAAGCAAAAATCTAAGACCTAATGTGAGATGGAGATAGTAGATGTTTTACATTTAGATGTCAATAAAATTTTATTCTTGAAAGAGAGAGAGGTGGAGACATGTGTCCACTTGAAGTATAGTTTTTCAGTATACTACTTAACTTAATTAAGAAGTTTAATAGAATTAGTTTAATATAGTTTCAAAGGTGGTTGCAAGTTTTTAATTTTTAATTTTCAAATTTTCAAATTTAAAATAAAACATATTCGAGTAAAATCATTTGGAATCAATTTTTTATTTAATTTAATAAGAGTTTTCACATCTCAAAATCATAAAATTAAATTTTACATTCTATGTTATTATTTTAGCTTTAACTTGTCACCACTAACGTTTGTCGATTACTATTAGGACTTATGTTTAACATCACTTCATCTACTTCCAATTAATAGTAACTATCGCTCCAATCTTCAATAAATACTATCATTTATTTTTTATCACCATTAGATTTTATGTCTTTGGTCTTGATAGAGATGTCAAGAGTTTGAAATTTAAAATAGTGTGTACCTTAGAGGTCGGGATGTGAAGCATATATAGCTTTGAAGATGTGGTATTGTGATTCGGCAAGCGAAAACTTCAATTCTTAACAGTTGTCCCCCAAACCTTTATCTGGCGAAGTAAGGTGATGGCTTAAGTGGGTTTTTTCGCAGGGTCATAGAAGACTGATTATGATTTCCTTGATAGGACTATCATCGCACGAATCTCTTGTATTGATGAGTAGCTTGATGATAAAGTTGACTTGTGAACATAGTTATTCTATCTGTTTTGTAATTTTACATCTGTGTTAGTATCTTAGAGGATTTGTGACTTTTTAATATTGTGTTTTAATCTTTGTTTTTTTGTGTTTGATTTTAATGAAATTTCAGTGTCTTTTAAAATAATTCATCAACCAAAATATAAATATTCATGTATATGCCCCTAAGAAGGTATCCTCATATCGATGTGGGAGTGGAGTCATTACCTCAGCAACTTGGTGGCTAGTTGAGAAGTGGGGTTTACTAGAGAAATTTAGAGCCAAATTTCTCATTCAGTCTATGATAAAAGTTGAAAGGTAACTCTAAGGAAATGAAGCTAAAGATCAAAGTTCTTATTCAACTAAGCATATAAACTTGGAGGAGGGGTCTAATTTGATGAGGTTGAGAGAAAAAATTATCACTTAACCAAGAATCATAACTTTGAAGGGGAGTTTGACTTGGTGAGTCTAAGGACCAATATTTTGAGCGTTGGAAGGGGGTGTCTGACTTGTTGAGGTTAAATGCCAAGGTTCTCGCCCAACTAAACATATGAGGTTGGAGGGAGAGTCTGGATTATTGAGGATGAAGGTTGAGATTCTCACCCAATCAAGTGTGAGAGCTTGGAGGAAGAGTATGGCTTGCAATCATGCATAACTAAAACTTGAACTAATTCCAAATAAAAATTCATAACTTTGTCGGATATTCAACATAGTGATAGTACAATCATTTTTTCCCCGAAATTTTCATGTTTTTGGAGTGCATAATTATACTCCTTTAGTTCATGTGGACATAGTTGTAAGTGCAATACAACTACATGAATATTATTAAGGAAAAAGTTTTACTTGGCTCCCAAGTATATATTTCTTTACAGAGTAGTCTCCACATGATTCAAAGTGTGATTGTGTTTATTTGGCATACATGTTTTCTATGCCTGGTTAATATTTAGATCATACCAATAATGATGATATGGTATTTGGTGACATTGTTTTCTAGGGTTCTAGGTCATGTGAGTCGAGTGAGGCCACCAAGATGATGAGATCATGTTAAGAAACAAGTGTGCGTTGTGTAAGTCTCACAATTTATAAGTTAGAGGACCCATACATCCATTACCTTAAGATTTTGGATGAATATGTGATGTCTCTCTTACTTGTTTGGGTGAGTCTTTGACCTTTAGGTATGTTTTTGGTCAAATATGAATATTTCCCCTCATGATGACTCATCAGGCCGAAGAAAACAACTTTGCCTCATTTAAGAGTTGGTCATAATAAGTCTAAATTGAAAATGTTACATCATCGATCCATCGTGAGTATGGATAGAAAAACTAAAACGGTTGGTTGTTCCTATAAACGACATCAATGTTCTGATCTAGAATTCTAGTTCACAACGTAGATGATAAAATAATGGGTAATAGCAGTGGTGATTTGATAGAATTCGTATCTTCAACCTTAATAATAGGTGCTCATACAAACACATTGCTCGTTAAATTAGTAGAGATGGTAAGTTTGAGAGTTAGATTTTAAATAATATATGGCATGATATGCCAATTATATAGTCTTTGGGATATAATATTAGGCTTGAGTCTGACAAAAACTCATTCTATAACCGAAAATATTTTTCTTTAATTTAACATTAAAAATTGGGTTACCCCTTTGCCATATAGATTATTTCTGATTTATCCATGTAATTTTTTTATTTGAAAATCAACAATGTGATTTTAAAATACTAACAATTTAGTTCCTAAAGTCAAGATCTGTAAAAAACCTACGGATAAAAAAATTATAGGGGTAAATTAGAAATAGTCTATACGGCAAAGGGGTAAATGATACAGTAATAACCTTAAAAATTGTAAAAAGAACAATTTTATTTCTTATACTATTAATAACTATATGGATGAATTTTTAAAGTATCACATTTTTTTATAAATATTCATAAATGCTGTTGAAGGATTTTATAACTAAAATTGAGGGAGTAATTGAGAAACGAAAGTATTTTGTGTTTCTTAGAATGTGTTTGTGGGCAGTGATCTTTTGTCCTCACCACTATCTGACACACTATATGGCGTAAACTGGATGCCTGATAGTGCAAGCAAAGCAAACCAAGCAACTTACTTTTTTTTCTCTCTAATCTCTTTCTTTCTCTCTCTCTCCACCCTTCCTCTTTGTCTCTTAAATTCTTCTTTATTTTGTCCCAACACACCACTTCACTTCACCTCTATAACCTAAGCTCTTGTTTAGTCCTTCTTTACTCACTCACTACCAAATAACTCTCTTCTCTTTCTTCCTTACTTCTACTTCTTCTTCTTCAACTCATCAATTTCTGCCTCACTAGATTAATCTCTCTTCATTATCTTCTCACTCTTTGTCTGTCTTGAATATCCCTTTATCTCTCTTTCTCTCTCACACACACTTTGTCTCTCTCCTTTTGAAGAGAGAGAGAGAGAATATAATACTCAGGGTAGGAAAGTGTCTTGTATGGTTAAAAGTTGTCTTGTTCTCATTACCATATGTTTCTGCACTCAACTATGCCCTACTAATTAACTACTACTTGTCACTCTTGTCTTGCTTTCTTCACTTCACCTCAATAATATTACTAACTATTCTATGAACTCAAAACCATCTTCCTTTTCATAGAAACAACCTTGCAACAACAACATCATCATTTTGGCAGTTTCTGTGTTGGTTGCTGTTTTGTTTTTGGTCTCCAAAGAACAAACAAACTCCAAATTATAGAAACTAATGGAACTTTCTAGCAACCAAGATGGTGAAATCCAAATCCCAACTAATAATTATGTTGCTGTTACTACCAATGGACATGGTCATCATCATCACATGATTCATCATCATCCTCCACCACCGCCTTCTCTTCTACACCATCACAATAATAACATCATAACATCTTCCTCAGCCGCAGCAGTGCCAGTACCAGTGGCAGTAGTTCCTCAGAGTCAGAACCCTTCAATTAATGGCACAACCACCACAACCACAAACTCTACTGGTGTAGAACTAGATCTTGATCAATCCTCCTACAAGAAACCGTTATCACAAGTGGTGGTGAAGTACAGAGAATGCTTGAAAAACCATGCAGCTGCAATGGGAGGAAATGCAACAGATGGTTGCGGTGAGTTCATGCCGAGCGGTGAACAAGGTTCCATAGAAGCACTCAACTGTTCAGCTTGCCATTGTCACAGAAACTTCCATAGAAAAGAAATCGAAGGTGAAACTGATGAAGAAAACTACCAACACCACAACCATAACTCACCTTTCAGCTTCAACTTCAACAGACAACAACAACAACAACAACATCACAGCATGAGGAAATTCATGTTACCTCTTCCTGATCAACCTCTTGGCCTCGGCTACCACCACCACACTGCATCAGCAGCAACAGGTAACCACAACAACAACAACAATATTATCCTTCCTTCTAGAGCTGTAACAGCACCACCACATGGACACATCATTATGCCTTTCAACTACAACATACCTTCTGAATCTGACGAACAAGAAGATCATGGGAGACAACAGGTAGTGATGAAGAAGAGGTTCAGGACAAAGTTTACACAGGAGCAGAAGGAGAAAATGCTGAACTTTGCTGAGAAAGTTGGGTGGAGATTTCAGAAGCAAGATGAATCTCTAGTGCAACAGTTCTGTGCAGAGATTGGAGTGAAGAGAAGAGTGCTCAAGGTTTGGATGCATAACAATAAACACAATCTTGCCAAAAAACAACATATTGATATTACCACTGATCATCTTCCAACTCCTTAATTTAATATTATTATTAGTAGTTAATTAAATATTTCTCTTGCATTTTGTAATAATTAATATGTGTCTGTCTGTATTTGTTGTGGTAATCTAGTTTAGGAATATTGCATTTGCATAAGTTAATTAATTATTTCTTTTTAGTTTGTGAGGTGAGGGCTCATCATCATCATCATCATGCATGTCTTGAGGAGGATTTGTTTGTATTACTAATAGAACACAATTACATAATACTCTTTTCTTTTCTAAAAGTTTAGTTATGTGATTATATTATTTTGTGTTTTTTATATAAATTCACTATCCGGCATCTGCATGTTCTCGCAACTTTTTTTTCCACATTCGAATTTTGGACTAAAATCAAACTTAATACCTTTGATTAAATTGAAAGAGATTATGTAATTCATTTTTTTTAATAAGCAATTCTTTCATTTTTTAATATATTTTTCTAACATAATCTTGATTAGTTGACTGTTCAGGGTTTATTGTTTCATATAAACTTTGTCCTGAACCTCTTCTTCATCACTACCTACTTGACATAGTTTTAATTTAACAGTAACTATGTATACTTTTGGTAAAGAAAGTGAGAGACAAACTTTTAAACTACAAAAGAATTAAATATTTAATTCATAAATAAAGTTTCAAAAAAGTGCACATTCTCCCAAATAAAACACTACTGGTAAAAAAAGTAACTACGCAATTTCCAAAAAAAAAATATCAATCCACTGGAAGAAAAAAAAATTAAAATAACCAGGTTTAATAAAAAATTTACTGAAAAAATCAACTTTTCGGGGTATTTACCAAACTGTCTAGGTTTGGGACATACCGGAAGAGAATGCGCCAAATGAAATGGCGCATGCATGGTCCACACGCCAAACCATTTGGCGCAAAAGAACAAAAATTAGGGCAAAGATGTGTAAGCCATTTGAAATGGCGCATATGGCCATGCATTAACACATAGGCGCCAAACCAATTGGCTCCTATGTGTGGGCCATTTTTTTTTTCAAAATTAACCCGTTTCGGGTATTTCCGCGCACCGTTTTTTATTCCGGTCTTTTATTTTCGTAAAAACGTCTTAGAATCGAGTTCGTAAAATTATCACTAACCCTAAATAACGTTTGCGTTATAGATATCGGATTTTCACAAAAGCACAATTTATTGATGAGAGACCGACGAACGGTTACAAGAGTTGGTAAGGGAAACTGATACATTGTCGAAAAAAAATACAGATTATATTAAACTTGCGACGAGGTTGCGCCACGATTAGGGCATCTTTTTCTATTGTGCCCCACCTGACGACAAATGCTGCATTTTCGTTCCATTTTGTCGTGGACGTCCATTTCGGTTCTAATCCGTGTACTATTGGGACGCCCTTTTTTCTTTCGCCGCATTGCGTCGTTGTGCCAAACTACCTCTCCATCATACTCAGGCCAGTAATCCTCCTTGGCCACCACAGGGAACGCAACGCTGTAAACTCTGAGCAATGTCTGAGTCTTGTAAATCGGAGACAGTAGTGATTTAGCGTCGCGGTGCGCATACGCACATGCAGCTATGACGTGCGAGCAAGGCATACGAAAAGCTTGAAACCTTCCACAGTCGCACCAATCCTCGTCCAGAAGAACCCTATATTGTTGTCTTGGCAATCTCTCATTGTGGTCAATTGTCTCCCGCACACTGAACGTGCGATTGAAACGGTCGAAAGAAGTTACTTGATGAGTGTTCGCTTTTGCCGATTGCTGTTGCATAAATTTCATGCAACTATCACTTAATAGTTGACCAGATTGCCTAACATCACCCCATTTCCTCCCTCTCGTTGAGAAGAGTGCAGCCATCCTAAAGTATGTAGCCTCCACTAGTGCTGTGATTGGAAGATTACAAATGCCTTTGAAAACGTCATTCATGGATTCCACGAGATTTGTCGTCATATGGCCCCATCGCACGCCCTTGTCGTAAGCCCTTGTCCATTTCTCCCTAGAAAGGTTATCTACCCAACTACCTGCCTCTGGATTTGTCATTACAATCTCACTCCGATAATGCTGGAATGTGGGTTGGGTCAATGCATAACCAGCATTGACCAAGGCCTTTCTTAAATGTCTGTCCTTGATCTCCCGCATGAAGTTCTGGGCGATGTGGCGAATACAATAGACGTGTTTTGAAGGGGGGTCATGCCATCCGTTTGCTGGATTATTATAAGCACTCTCTATGGAAGCGTGCCTATCAGAGATTAAACATATGTCAGGCTGAGGAGCAACATGTTCTCGGAGGTTCCTTAGAAAGAAACTCCAACCCGCCGCAGTTTCACCTTCGACGATTGCAAACGCCACTGGAAATATGTTGCTGTTCCCGTCTTGTGCAACCGCCATGAGCATGGTTCCTTTGTATTTTCCGTATAACCATGTTCCATCAATTTGAAGTATGGGTTTACAATGTGCAAATCCCCGTACGCAAGGTTTGAACGCCCAAAAAAGCCAATGGAATATTCCATTTCCTTGAACAGGGTTTCCATCCGGGGCATGCGCGGGCAGTGTCTCAAGAATAGTAACAGTGCCAGGTGCGTAACTGTGTAGCGCATTGAGGTATCGGGGAAGAATTTTGTATGACTCCTCCCAGTTGCCGTAGACTGTCTCAATTGCCTTTGTTTTTGCAACCCACGCCTTTATGTAAGATGGAGTGTAGTTGAAGGTTGTAACGATATGCGAGATAATATTTTTGACCTTCAGAGACGGATCAGAACTTATTAGAGGCAAGATCTCCTGACAGATGAGATCGGCACTGAGTTTCGTATGATCCTGGGAAGTGTTAGGGTTGACACACGTGTGTTGCTGCGTAATCGATCCTATTTTCCATGCATTACTTCTCTTCCTATAAGAAGCCAACAGTCTGAAGCCACACTCTGGATTCTTACAAGTGATTACATACCGTTCCAGGTTAGAACGATCTACTTCAAAATCAACATTGTGCGCCATGTGCCATTTTTTTATTGTTCTAAGACAAGCCTCCTTAGAGGGAAACTTGTCTCCTTCCTTTAATTCATCGTTAGTTTGGATGTACGGTGTGAAGAAGATGTCGGATGATGGTTCGTCACCTTATAGGTTCAGGTTACTCATATGTGTTGGAGGTGCGTACACGTGAGCTGGAGGCACCAAAGTTTGTTGCTCGTCGTCGGATTCCTCGTTGACCATGTCGTCAAATTCAGTTTCCATATCTTCTTCTTCCTCTTCTATGACATCAACTTCTTCTTGCTCATTGACTGGTGGGTCTATAACTTGTGACTGGACAATCTGAGTTTCTTGTGTCCCAATCTGTAGAGTAACGTACAACTCGATGGAATCCAAGCCAGAGTATTCGTGATTAGTAAACATATCTTGCAGGTCTTCGTCAGTGGCAATCTCCATCTCATAAAACTTGACGGTGTTGTCGTCATTGAAAGAGGGACATTGGTAAAAAACTGTTGCAATAGGACCCATTGCAATCTTAGCGTATAGTCGCTGAATGAAGTACGAAAAGTTTGCTCTTTTGCTTAGCAAAAATGGAACAACCTGGGTGTTCCGCATCACAAAACTGGCTATTTCGTGAGAGTAAGTCTCACCGTTTAGATGGGCATGCACAAGGTACTGGGTAGATGAAGTCATTTCGACGGAGAAGTGTTTGGTTGCTTTAAGATGAATTCAGATTTGGCAGAATTGCTAGTGTGAGTCGTAATATTTAGAAAACACTGAGTGTCTTATATATGGTGGTTCTTACAGACACACTAGTATAGGTTTGCCACAAGATTCCGAATTGATTATAAAAGACAGACACACTGATCTAGGTCTGCCACTAGATTCCGAATTGATTATAAAAGCCAGGCACACTGATCTAGGTCTGCCACTAGATTCCGAATTGATTATAAAAGCCAGGCACGCTGATCTAGGTCTGCCACTAGATTCCGAATTGATTATAAAAGCCAGGCACACTGATCTAGGGCTGCCAAAAAATTTCGTATTGATTATAAAAGACAGACACACTCATCCCGTTCTGCCACTAGATTCCGAATTGATTATAAAAGCCAGGCACACTGATCTAGGGCTGCCACAAGATTCCATATTTAATAAAGGGTTAAATACATTTTTAGTCCCTATAAATATGCGATCCTGCATTTTTAGTCATTATAAAATTTTTCTTCAATGAATGGTCCTTCTAAAATTTTTATGCATAAATTTCAGTCCCTGCTGTCAAACCAATGTGTATTTTAGAATAATTATTTTGCAGACATGTTCATATTGTTTTAAAAAGTTCCTAGAAAAAAAAACGAACTCAAAATTTAATTTCTAAGTTGAGATTTTCATTATTTTTATCATTATTTTTTAAATTTAAAAAATTTATATTTAATTCTTCTCGTTTTAAAAAAATCTAAAACTTGGTAAATAAATATTTTACAGTATTCTAAACATATATAAAAAAAATTATTCAAAAATTTAAAAATTAAAGGATAATTAATCAGTTTTTAAAATTTTAAAAAATAACTGGGACTGAAATTGCATGCATACAAATTTTATAAGGACCATTCGTTGAAGGAAAATTTTATAGGGACTAAAAATGTAGGGTCGCATATTTACAGGGACTAAAAACGTATTTAACCCTTTAATAAATGTATATATTCTAATTAATAATTATATGTATTTTAATAATATATATTACTAATTATAAATATAGTTAATAATTACGTATATAAATTACCAATTATATGTATTTTAATTATTGTACACATCCGCTAGGGTAATTATTGTTCAGACGAAAACAACTAACACAACAACCACATTTATTTTAATTCAATGACCCTGCGTTGACAACACAAAACCATCGGTAAATCACGATGTTACATTGCAGAAAAGAAAAGAACACAGAACAACTGGTAGTACACGCTCACTCATTGCAACAAATAAAACAACAGTTAATCTAAACTACTCAAGTATCACTGCAAGAACAAGGGGATCTTCAACGCCTCAGTTAACTTCTCCAGTGTGTGTCCAAAACATTAGATCCACGTCCACATCGTCTTTCACACGATCCCAATAATACATGTACGTGCCTTCAGGGTTATTATCCGTCAACGTAATGTATGGACATCGGTAATCTAGCTGTTTAACTTTTCTGGTTGGACCATCTAGTTGACGAAACCCAGTGTTGATGGCTCTAACAATTCTCTGGAAATTCCAGTGAGGGTTAAGGCAAACCCGCATGCGACTACCTTCCTCAAAGAAGACCACAGCCCAAACTGAGTTCATTTTTTAGTGTTTACAGTAAGAATGAAAGAAGAGTTAGTACTTCAACTCCACACACACACTGCTATTTATAGCGGGTGCAAGGCAGAGGGAAATTTTATTGTTAATTATTAATAACTTAAATAATAATTGGAAACTTTGTAACAATAAAATATCATTTCATTGAAATATGTTAACAACATTTAATTGAACGGTACAGATATGCTAAGAGCATTTAATTGAACAGTACAGAAGTTACTGAAATGATAAAGAAACTGTGGCGTCTAGGATATTACAACGGTTAAAACAATGTCTTCTCTGTCCTCCATCATTAGAGTGCATTGGATGTCGTCTTCCATAGCCTCCCACCAACGCTGCCTTTCGAGAAAAACACCTCCCCTTGTTCGAAGTCTCTTGATAGATCTGATTTGTTCGCCTGGACTGCACTCCTCGTCCAAAAACCTAAGGATGTTTCTCTTAAGCTGGTCCATGGTTTGGATATTCCAAAACATCACCTGCATGGGAGGTTTGACGGCAGAGAAAATAACGTATCCGTTCCTTCTACGAACGTCCGGTTGATAGTCCAAACGCCTCACAGGTGGTGGAGGCTCAGAAGTCCGGTGCGAGCTATCTGGCCTTATTCGAGATCTCATTTTTGAGTGTGTGTACTAATGCACACACGAAACCCTAATTTATAGAGGCATTGACGCCTTGCCTTAGGTCTGTATCACAATTAGGGTTTCATATAGGGTTTTACGTACAAGTAAAAAACGTAAACCCTAATTTTTGAAAAAAAAAAAAGGATCCTACTAATGCGCCAAATGAAATGGCGCATTAGTGCTGTATTGAGTGCAAAAGAAGGAATTTTTAAAAAAATGCCAAATCATTTGGCGCATATGAAATTGGCGCAAAAGAAGGAATTTTTAAAAAATGCCAAATCATTTGGCGCATATATATTGAGTGTGGTCCCCACCTGGCCCCACATGCTCCCCACCTGCATGCGTCCGAAGCGAGTAACTGTAACCCAGCATGCGTCTGAAACATTTCTGAAACGATTCCTGATAAGATTCCTGATAAGATTCCTGATAAGATTCCTGCCACGATTCCTCCTACCACTGCATGCATGCTACCCGAGCTGTCACCTAGTTCTGAGCTGCATGCATGTCTTGTCACTGAAAATTAGCTTGCATGCATGCCAACAATTTTTGCAGGAGCAACACCTAGCAATCATGGATGTGTTGACATGTCCAGCATGCAGCTTGTTACCGTTTTTTGCCTCATGAATATATAAACCACTTAGGACTCTGCAGAATCCGCACCACTTTCACTCATCTACTCTCACAAGAATCCTTTTGCAATCAACTTCCAAATTTTCATCCTTCAACCATGTCTCTCCTAACAATGGGCGAAACACACAGAGGAACCCCCCAGAACATCGCTACCTTCGTAAGTATATTAGTATTACTTTAACAGCATGCAACTGTCCGTGACCAACTAACTGAATTTTTTTGGCATACATACTATTTTCAGAACGCTCAACGTTTTCGCACTCGTAGTCACTCTACCATCGCTCCGGATGACCGCATTATGCCATACTTGGACGTTGCTGGTTTCGGTCCGATTAGCAGAATCGCCGAGTCTTCTATTGACCACAAGTTTGTTCTTGCGTTGCTAGAACGCTGGAGGCCGGAGACACACACCTTCCATCTTCCAACAGGGGAGTGCACCATCACCTTTGAAGATGTTCATATGCTACTTGGCCTTCCAGTTGACGGTAAGGCAATTAATGGCTGTGTTATGCAGGCGAATTCCTTATGCTTTCAGGCAATTGGGATAGACTTGATAGATGGAGCAGTTGGTGCTAGGGGGCAAGGTGTTAACCTTAAGAGGTTAAAGACTTATTATGACAATTTTCACTTGAATGATGCGTCTCCCCAAGAGACCATACTCCAGAAAACTAGGTGTTACCTACTATTGCTTATTGGAAACGTTTTGTTCCCAGATAGCACTGGTAACACTGTTAACTTTATGTATCTTCGTTTACTAATGGATTTTACTAGAGTTGGTCTATACAGCTGGGGTCTGCAGTTCTGGCTACGGTGTACCAATCACTGTGCAAGAACTCAATAGCTGATTCTTGCACATTCTATGGATGCGCCCTGTTGGTGCAGGTGTGGGGGTGGTGGAGGATGCCCATACTGGCCCCGGTTAACAATGGAAGTTGGGCCTTTCCGTATGCCCTGAGGTAAGATTTTAGTATACCATTTTTTAAGCACACATTCTACTCCATTCTAACTAAATCATAATATTTTCGTTGTAGATTTTGTGTGAAAAAAATGGACTTCACACTTAATCCGCGGTCAAATATCACAATGTACCGCACGCTAATTGATCACCTTGGACCCCATCAAGTATTATCTCTAATTCTTTTCTTTTTTTTAAGTATTTTTTATAAATAATTTTTCCCGAAGTAATGTATAACTCTCATGCATGCAGTTCATATGGCGACCGTATCTCGAATGCGAGTATGAGCCTAGAGCTCAGGATGCAGAAATTTAGACGACAAAGTGTTGCCTAATCCAGTACAACATCATAGAAATGCATCAAGTGACCGGGTAATGCTTCAGTTTGGGATGCATCAACGGATACCCGACCCTCCAGTTGACTTGGGAGTGTGGCACCTCAGAAGAGTTAACCATCAATGGACACACCAAAACTGGAAGGATTTTGCACCCGATCACCGCCAGATGTGGAAGGACCGTCGCCAGTATGTCCTGAACTTCCCCGTCAGTGACCATGAAATGAAACCTTCTCCTGAATACATGAGTTGGTATCGTACATCTACATCCCCTAACTTGTTTCTTGCAGCTCCGTTCTATTTAATTGATCCCCGTGCACAGAACTACATCTTGCCACAACAACAACAACCGGAAGAGGAACAACAACAACAACAACAACAACTACGGCAACAAAAACGACAACAACAACGACAACAACAACGCCTACAACAACGCCAACAACAACTCCAACAACAGCAACAACAACAACAACAACTCCAGGAACAACAACAACTCCAGGAACAACAACAACTCCAGCAACAACAACAAAATCTTTTCAGTACTCCATCCCGTTCCGTACGCAACTACCGCCAATCAAATATTTTCCAATCCCAGTCTCAACCATTACAAGAATATGAAGACCACCATCATTCCTCGGACCAATATCAGACCCATTCACAACCATTCGGATTTGCAGCATTTGCAGGGTCCACAAGGGGATTCGGCCAAAACCTTACTCCCGGTTCATCTAGCCTTCATCTTAGTCCCGACGATGGTCCTCATGGTGAATCCTCTTACCGTGGCACCCCCTCCGGCTTCGTAACACCTTCAAACCAATTCGGCTTTAATCAGGGTAGTTCTAGTGCAGCTGGATGCTATGAACCCGAAGTCTTTTCCCAACCCACTCCACCACCACGACTTAACACGTTTGAGGGGATGGGTAACCGACTTTACAACAGCGGTTTTCCGGATAATTATGGGGGCGTCGACGAATTCATTGACAGCGATCCACGAGACATCCCAATGCCGGGCCCAGTGACACAAACCCAGCAAGAACCACAAAGGGGCAGAGGTAGGGGCAGAGCTAGGGAAAGGGGTGGTGCCAATATTCGCGGCGGGATCAACGATCGCGGCAAACGTGTCATAACAAGACGAAATTGCGGAACGGATGGCTATCTTGGTGATGGACGCCATTGATCATATTGTTGTATTTTCTTTAATCAATTGTGTCGCTATATCGTTTCTCTAATTATCTGTAATTGATGTTTCGTTCCTTTAATATAATGCACCAATGTTATATTTTCGGTTAACAAATGTCAATTTACGTTTTGTGTACTTCATTTTTAAGACTAAAAAATTATTTTGAAAATTTATTTATATATATATCTTAACTAATTAAATAAAAATGGAATTTTGAAAATATATATATTAACAAAATCTTAACTAAAAAAAAAAAAAGAATAAGCCTTTGGCGCCAAATGAAATGGCTATTAGGGCAAAAAGAAGCCTAATGCGCCATTCCATTTGGTGCAAACAATCCCTTTTTTAGGGTTAGCCAAATGGTTTGGCGCATACACCCACTTTTAACACTTATACGCCATTTGGTTTGGCGCATCCACTTCTCTGGGGTCCCAAACCTAGACAGTTTGGTAAATACCCCTAAAATATAGTTTTTTTAGTAATTTTTTTATTAAACATGGTTAATTAAATTTTTTTTTCCCACTGGAATGGTATGCTACCTTATATAATGCTTAAAATGTTAAATTTGTAAAATAAGTGTTATATATTTTATGTCTTAAATTTTTTTTTTGAGATGCGGCATATTATCTTAACTAAAGAATTTAATTGATATGATGTGTATTTTACAATTAATTATATAGCTATAATTTTTTATGAAAATATTTGATTTTTATTATAATTATATTTAAGATATATAATATGAATGATTATTATTCACAAAAATATGTAAAATATTTTAAACAATATAAAAATTATTCCCTTAACTAAATTCACGTTGTTTCTATTAATAATCTTTTTGATCGCCGCTATCAATAAAATTTATTGTTAAAATTTATTATTTAGTTGGTATATTTAATTAATATATAAATTAAATATATTATTTATTTAATACATTTTTGTTTATACTATAATTGTTCTTTTAAGCCACGAAGGTGCCCTATTACGACTCACTTATTATGTAAGATCAATCACAAATTTTGTTTATTTAGACAGACGGAACATGTACATCTTTATTGGGAGTGTGTACATTAAAGTCATGCATCGCGCACACCTCAAATGTTGAAATCCATATAAAGGTTCTGCCAAAGCATCGGGCTCATCGGAAGCGATTTTAATTTCATTCATATATAAGCATTACATATAATTGAAATTCCTTCTCTCTAACTTGAGTGACCGGTAGGTAGAGCTGTCAAAATAGACTACCCAATCCTAAACGAGACGGCCCTGACGGACCTTGGATTTTTTAAGACTAGGCCAAAAATGCTCTGTGTAATATGGACTCGAGATTTACTACCTGAGTCCGGTCCTAGATGGACTTCGAGCTACCGGCCTTAGATGGGTTTCGGACTACCCGGCCCTAAATAGGTTTTTTTATTTAAAAAAATTAAAATAAAAATTCCATAATATTTTGTATAAATAAATTAAAAATCATGTTATTTTAAACATAATACATTTTTATGTTTTATATTATCTCTTATAAATACTATAATGTGTTTCTAAATACAATATATGTTTAAATTGTATAAAATAATACTTTAATATTTATTATAAGAGAAAAACTAATATAATACGATGAAAAAATGTTGATTATATTAATGTATAATTTTTAAAAGAGGAAGATTGAATATAATAGAGATAAAATTAAGTGAAGTGTGAAAAATCAATATGCTATTTTGGAGTAAGATAATATAAATATTAATATATTTTATAATTCTGCAGACCTAATGGGCTACCCACAGCCCATATGGGTCAGCCCTAATGAGTAGCTGGCTTTTTAAGACTCGGCTAAAAAGACTCTAAAAAATATGGACTCTAATTTTAAGGCCCAAGCCCTATGATTTTTCGAACCTGGCGGGCCCGCCCATATGGACTAGCTCTCTACTTGTAGGTATATTCATCTCTTCACTCATCAGAGATTTTCACCACAGTTTGAGAGATCTACAATGGCTTACCACCAATTTCCTATTCTATATCGAAATAATTTTCAAAAAAAAAAGAAAAACAAAATAAAATATATTTTAAATAAGATCTCTTACTTTGATGTAATCTTATTTAATTCCGTTTTCTCGAGGTTTATCTATTTCTTTCAACAAATTTAAAATGTTACACTAAGTTTTTTTACAATATGTCATTTAGTGGGAGGGGGAAATTATATCAAATTATAAGCTGTTTAATAATACTAATGAATAATTAATATTATTTTTTTTCTTATTTTAAATATTTTTATTTTCTCATTTTCTTAATTTATCTTTTTTCCATTTATTATAAAAAAATAATTTTAATAGTTTTAATGATAAATTTTGAATAAATTTAATGAAAACTTTCTGATGTCACAAAAGAGAGGGCGACCACCAAAGAAGGTACAGTTATCATCGGCGACGAGCACACAAGGCGAGGTTGTGACGGAAACGAAGGGGAAGGAAGGGGAAGAAGGCGGTCCTAGAGAAGTACTCGGGGAGGATGGAGTGGTGGTGGAAGAAATTGTAAGTACGAAGAGGATTTAGAGTTTACACTGAACCCTATATCGGAGGTGAAGGTTGATGACGGAAAGGAAGGGAAGAACAAGGGTGACACAAAGCTATGGATTGATGTCATTCGCGATAATCAACAAACTGTGAATGGTAAGGCGATCAAATTTGTGGCATCGACGATGGTGGATGTGGAGATGGAGGTGGAATCACGGTTGAAGATTTTGAATCTGAGATTCGATTCTGGGACACATCCCTGATCATGTATGCCATTAGGGGGAGACTTAGTATGAATGCAGTGAAGAACTATATGATCATGATGTGGTCCTTTGTGCAACTACCGAAAAATGTTCTATAATGAAGAAGGGTATTTCATTCTAAAATTCAAGAATGAAAAGGAACGGGATGAGGTAATGATTAAAGCGCCCTATACCATACACAACATGTCGATGGTGAAATGGAATGGAGACCAAATTTCTCTATGGTGAGAGATATGCTACGCACGGTGCCAATTTGGGTCAAAATTCCCCCAATTACAACTTCACCTCTGGGGGGAGAGAAGCCTGGGGAAAATCGGTAGTGTCATTGGCAATCCAATGTATACAGATGAATGTACAACTAGGAAACTGCCTGTAACATATGCACGTATACTGGTCGAAGTAGATATTACCCAAAAGTTGTGTGAGGAGATTGTGATAAAAGACTATGAGGGAAATAAGAGAAAGCAGCGGGCGGAGTACGAATGGAGACCATAATATTGTGAGAGGTGCCATAAAATGGGGAATGTATGCAACATGGAGAAGAAACCAATAGTGAAGATATGGAAACCAAAGGCAGATTTGAATGTGGAAGCTGGGGAAACTAGCCACACCAGTCCACAACACACAATTTTGGAGCCAGTGAATGTGGAGAGTCCAATAGGTACAACAAAGGCAAATGATGATTAGGGCTTATGGACTAAAGTCAATAGAGGCACATGTGACGGAGGTAAGAAACCTATTGTTGATGATAGTTTAAAGCATATTTTTAGCCAAAATGGATTTAATACCTTAGGAGATTGGAATGGACCTAAGGTGAACCCCCTATTAGATAAATGATTATCTCTTGGAATGTAAGGGGGTTAAATAAGAGAGATTAGCTCCCATCTCTTTAGACTACAACCTTATATTGCTATCCTACTCGAAACTAGAGTAAAAAGTGGAAAAGTTACAAATTGTAGAAAGAGGCTTGGTGGTAACTGGAATGTTATTGACAATTACAAGCATGAAAATGGGAGAATTTGGGTCATGTAGGATGAGAGTGGAATTCATATTCAAGAGATCTTTATGACTGGCCAAATGGTGCATTGTGGAGTTTATAATAGAAAAGGAGAATTTGTAAACTGGCTTACAAATGTGTCTGCGTCCAACAGAATTGACAAAAGGAAAGAAATGTGGAATGATATTGGCATAATTGGAGCATACCAAAAAGGCCCATAGAGTGTACTTGGGGATTTCAATAATGTACTTGGGATGCAGGATAAAATTGGAGGGAAAGAGGTCAGAGAGGGTGAGTTTAGTGACCTTAGAGATATGATGTGTGAAGTTGGACTGTTTGAAATAGATAGTCAAGGGGACAGGTTCACTTGGTTCAACAAGCATATTGAGGGTGCTATTTATTCATGTATTGATAGGGTGATAGGGAATATTGAATGGATACATCATAATAGTGATAAAATTGTGTACATCTTGCACTACAAAAAAAAAAGCCTCAGTAGTGACGTGAATATCACGCCACAAACCAAAAAAACACATCACAAATCAATATTTGCGAAGTGAAAATTCACGTCGCAGGAGGCAAGGTGGCAACTTTTAGTGACGTGATTTTCACTTCCCTATTTAGTGAAGTGAAAATCACGTTGCAAAATTTGGGTCAGAGATTAATGCATATTCAGTCAGAGCAGGCGTAGCAGCGTTTGGGTCAGAAAAGCATCTTTAGTTGCGACGTGATTTACATGTCACTACTTAGTGACATGGCAATCACGTCACTAAATTTGCCTAGGAGTAAATGAAAAGCGCATTTAATGTCTAATGTTGCGACGTGATTTTCATGTCACTACTTAGTGACATGGCAATCACGTCACTAATATTTTTTTTTTGCAAAAAACCAAATATATATATATATATATATATATATATATATATATATATATATATATATATATAATTAAATTAATAAACTAAATATATTAAAATTTATAAAATTGATAAATTAATTCAATAAACTAAATATAAATCTAATATTAAAATTAAGAAAGTAAAATTATAAATATAATATTACTAAATAATGTAATTATAATTTAATTAATAGTTTACACAAATTCAAAATTAAAAGTTATAACAACAAAATAAAAACTAAACTAAATCAACAATCAATCCGGGTCGGGAAACTCATTCTCATTTAGGACTATTGATGAACACTTATCTAAATACGTTTTTATCCTCAAATTTGGTCTACTATATCTTTTCTACAATTAATGTGTATTTTAATTAGTTTTATACACTAACCAGTTTTTTTTTTTTGAAAAACCAAATCAAACTTTACTAAACATAACAGCATAAGATATGCTCAGCATAGTTACACCAGTACATAGAGACCTAACAGTTCCACTGCAAAAAACATCCTGATACATGAATTCTAAAACACTAACCATCCCCATGTCCAACACCAAACCAACACCTTATCTTAAACACTCTCCCAACCTTAATGCCACTGCACATTCTACAGCAAATTCTTTTTCAGTACTCAAACACTTAATGATAGCATACCGCATCCGGCCACTTAACACAACACAACCAACATCAACATCTTGAATAGCTGCAGATAACAAGTTTCAACAGGGCCTATACACTAACCAGTTACTATGAGGATTTGTCAAATGAGTCTCTTAAGGATATTAATGGCTTGAAATTGTAACACTTTTCTATGAAACAAAACTAGAAAAATACCTAACTAACTAAGTACTTGGGCTCTTATGAGAAAGGAGTTCTCTCTAAGGACAGGTAGGAAAGGAGTTCCCTGAGTATCACTATGAGGAAATTATACTATGAGGAAATTATAAAAATTAAAACGAAATTAACAAATTAAAACGAAATTATACAGAAAATTAAAAAGGATTTCATACTTACCTTGAATGTGGAAGAGATTTTGGGAGAAAATGAGGAAGAAGGGTTGGAGAAAATGGGGAAGAAGGGTTGGAGAAAATGAGGAAGAAGAGAAAGAAATTGGGGAAGAAAGGGTTCTGGAACGAGAGAGGGGAAGAAGCTTTTTGGCAAAAGGTAATAAAGAGTTTAGCGACGTGATTTTCACGTGTCTAGGTTGCGAAGTGAAAATCACGTCGCAACTTCCTAAAGCAATAAATGTGTCAGTCAATGTTCTGCATTAATTATGGCGTGGTATACTAAAAATACTTGCGACGTGAAATACACGCCGCAACAAAAAAAAATGAAAATTTGAAATTCCCCCCTTTGAAATTCCCCCCTTTGTCAGACTACTTTATCTGTTTTCAATTTTTTTATTTTATTTAAATGTTGCGACGTGTATTTCATTTCGCAACTTTTTTTTAAAAATAATATTTAAAGACACCCCATGTGCCAACGTTGGTTTTAGTTTTTTAATATAAAAAACCTATAGTGACGTGATTATCACGTCGCAACTCACTTTTTTGAGCCACGTGATAATCACGTCGCAACATTAAGTGGCTATATCACTCTTTTCTTGTAGTGTTGGATCCAGGTATCTCATATCATGCAATGATTTGTATTAAAGGAGAGGAAGTGAGGGAAATAACTAAGGGATGTTCCAGGTTCATCAATGTTGTGACTGAGATTGAAGGATATAATGATGCCATCAGGAAAAGCTGGCAGAGCCAGATTCATGGGAGCTCTCCGAATCAAATATGGAATAAACTTATGAGAATGCAACATGTGATGAGGAAGTTAAACAAACCCTTACTTGGCATAAAGATGCAGGTTGAATAGGGAAGGAAAAAGTTGATAGAGGCACAAGAAAATATGAGGCATGATAGAATGAACTATCACTTGATCATGAAAGAGAAATAATGCAATAAGGAGCTTATCAAACTAAATGACATTCAAGAGCAAATCCTGGGGCAAAGATCCAAGGTAGATTGTGTCATACCCCAATTTTTGACCTAAGATACCACCTCATATCATTGCATATGCATCATTGGCATCTCTAACAAATTGCATAGCTTGTGTTTGTTACTTGTGCTCAACAGGGTTTAATCAAGAGATCACTCCTCAGTGCAAGAAACAATCAATTAGGGTTTTGTTCTCCCTTCATCTCAAATGAATCATCTTCATCAATAATCAACATTTGGTCCTCAGAGATTCATTTCAACAAGCTCAACAGCTTTGAATCGACTGAATTAGGGTTTTGACTGAAGACAGCACACTCCTGACTTTTGCTCAGAATTTGACCTAATGGCTTGGGACATGATATCAAGACCTCAAGTGCATCATTTTGACCTAATCCATTGGCTCATAACATCTCCTACACAAAGATTGATCAGACAAATCCTCAGATCAGGGTTTTGGAACTATCAGGGACTAAAATCAGGGATCACATTTGGGAAACCCTAAAAACCCCCAGGAAGTCAATCAAAGGTTTCAATCATCCTCAAATAATCCCTATGACAATATCCAATGGAAATTGCATCTCAATTCAAGACCTACAGTCATCAATCTCATCAGGTCGACAATTAGGGTTTTTGACCTAATTCACTGAACAACTGACTTTTTAATCAGGACATGGTGCCACAACTCAAACCATGGCTCAATATCCTCTAATGCTTCAATGTGATCCATTCATACCATTCATATGGTGAGGATAGCCTGTTTCATTTGAAATCTCCAGAAACGCGATTCGTCTGAAAAAGTCAACTGTACAAGATCACCATTGACTTTTGGGGAATTTTGGTCAACCATGACTTTTGAAGTTTTGAATCATCAATATATGATATGAGAAGTCATTTGATCAAGAAAAATCAAGAAAATCAATCAAGAATCAAAAAGTCAAAAGTTTGACTTTTCATACTTAGAAAAATTTCTAAGTGTTTTTCATGGTTTTTTCCAAACTTTGGATGGGAATTTCTCAAAATTTCACCTACAAACTGAAAAAAACTTCCAACATGAAAGTTGTAGATTTTGATCCAATAAACAACTTTGACACATATAAAATTTTTCCATAAGATCAACCATTTAAGAGATATGGAGCTTCAAAGTTGGTACTTTTTGAAAACTTCACTTAAAACTTCATTTTTCTCAAAGTTCATGGATCTTTTTCACCCATTTCCTTAAGGATCTTGAAGAAACTTTCAACTAGGGTTTTGAAGTGTGTAATATGAGCTTTCCAAAATGTCCAAGAGCATGAAAAAATTTGAAGTGTAGCTATGGTTTTGAATTTTGCCATTAGTGAACTTTTCACTTGAAATTTCAAGTCATTTTGCCAAAGTTATGAGCCAAATTGCCAAATGGACCAAGTAATGATACATAGAGGCAATAATTGGAAGATATTTTCTGATTTGAGACAGATGGGAAAGAGATAAGAAGCATAGCCAATTTTAACCATGGTTTAGTAACTTTAACCATATGCATTTAATGGTAAGATTCCTTTCTATCCTTTAAGTGCCAAATCACCAAAGAAGAAGCAAGTTGCAAAGCTCTGAGTTCAGAATGTTTGGCCTATAAATAGAGGTCATTACCTCATTCAAAATCACACCAAAACCTCACAATTATAGGTTTTCTCTCTTCTTTCTTGAATTACAAGTCATGTGTTTCAAAGTGAGGTAGAAAACTCAACCTCCAAACCTTGCAAGTTCTGAACAAAGTGATGCTTCCCACAACTTCTAAATGTCATATATGATGTGTCTGAATCACTCATACACCCCAAAACACCTGAAAACTCAAAATCATCATCTCACCTCCAAATATGCATAACATGAGACTTATCATGCCAATTTTTGTTCAGGCTCAATTCTGTCCAAACTAACCTTCTAAACATCATCCATATACTTCATATGAACTGTTCCAACCATCATCCATGATCTGAAACACCAAAATCATCAAGCTAGATCCTCACTTAAGCCATACTGCAGATCGGGTACCATAGATTGATCAAGAGGTTTCCAGTTCATTCCAGACATTCAAACACCTTCCATAAGGTCCATTGATGCTGTCCAGATCAAGAAACAACAACTGGAACTCCTCATTTGCAGAATTCGATTCTCACTTTTGCCGTTTTTGAAGGTAAGCCACTTGAACTTCAAACTCTACTCTCCACGCATCATAAATGAAATATGAACATACCATCTCATTTCTGCACACATGAGGATCATTAACCCTCAATCAATTGCTATTTATCTTGCACATACACAGTTTCATGATCAATCTCAGAATTAGGGTTCTTCACGATTTCCAGAAAATTAATGACTTTAGAGTGAAAATAAATGAAATTAAAGGTCATCATCATGTTCCTCGTCCAAAACCGAGTGAGATAGACCCTTTGATCAATCAAAACAACACAGATTTGAAGAATTTCAAAATTCAGTTAGGGTTGTGTTCTTGGCGCGTTTTTTCGTTCAAAGAATTCAAATATTTGTTTTAAAATATAATGTGTTGGAAGCGTATCATAAACAAGCCACAAGCGTGGCTCAGTTGGTCCATGTTTTGGTTAGCAAGCGTGGGTGCGTGGGTTCAAACCCTTGTGGAGACAAAACCATTTTTTTAGCACCTATTTTCTTTCTTTTTTCTTCACAACTTTAATTAATCATTTAACTAACCAAATTAATTCATTTTTCATTCATTTTTTGTACACTCTTTATTTAACACCTATATTTTATGAATATCAAAAAAAATCACAAAAAAAGATTTATTTAATATGTTTTTAATTAGGTTTAAAATGATACATTTTTAAGTGTTTTTAATTACTTTAAAAATTGTTTTTCATTTAATTTTTAACCTAATCACTTGTAGATATTTTGTGATCAAACCCTAATCATTTAGGTCTTAATTAAGCATTAAAACTTGTTTTAACTTAATTAAGTTGACTTTTGTCAAAATTCAAATCGTTTTAAGGCGAGCGATCGCGATTCTTTTTCAAAACGATAAACCACTTCTTTTTGATTAAATCCTTTTAATTGATCAATTGATTTTCAAAACGAAGTGGGGCCTCTCGAATATTAGAGAGTGTAAGTCCCATTTCTTTTCCTTTTGTACAGTTTTTTAAACAATAAAACTTCTTCAAAATAAAATCTTTTCAAACAATTTTCAAATCATTTTCAAAGAAACTTCAAAACTTCAAAGAAACTCCAAAACTTTTCAATATACCATGGGCCTCCACGTAGGTATAAGTCCCAAGCCCTTTTGTACATACTCACTCCAGTACATGAAATTAGGTATTTCATTGTACGCCTTTTGTACATATCTCGATCAGTTTGATTTTTAACTTTGAATAACAAACCAAAAATGAAGGTTTTCTTTAAATCTTCCCAAAAATATATCATGGGCCTCCATGTAGGTATAAGTCCCAAGCCCCTTTGTAAATACCTGTTTACTTAGCTGTTGAATAAACTCAAGTGGACCTCTCCCCGAGTGTGAGTCCCGAACCCCTGTGTATACAAATGGATCATGCTTACAGGTATATTTCCTTCATAAACTCCATTATATACACACACTTTGTCATATGTAACTGTTCATATAACTGTTCATATTTGTTCATGTACTTGTTCATGTTTGTTCGTACTTGTTCATACTTGTGATTGTGTTATATGCTTATTCAACTTAGTATAACACTAGGTTCCCCATAGCCTCCTATTGGGCTTCGTGCAAAGAATCTCCACTAGTTTAGGTTAGGACATAGAGTATGGTTTCCCGGTGAAATCGCTCTAAGAGCTCAAACCAACTATACCATGCCTCCCCTTGGGCTTTGTACAAACGAGTGACCCTCCCATAGCCTCCTCTTGGGCTTACAATGCAAGGACCCTGGATTGTCCCTCCCATAGCCTCCTCTTGGGCTTACAATGCAAGGACCCTCGGATAGCCTCCTCTTGGGCTTCGTACAAGGACCCACAGGCTTCTTATAAGCATCCCCAATATCCAAACACAAATACCCTAGGAGATTAGACATTTATCATCTCTATGCTAGGAGTATCTCTTCTATATCATCACAAACAATCAATCAATCAAATTCAACTCTTTTTTGCCACAAGGCTGGCTAATCAATCAAACTGTTTTACCACCGTACTGGATGATTAATCAAAGTTTTTGTCACAAGGCTGACTTCATTGAAACTTTTGCCACGAGGCTGGCTGATTAATCAAAACTTTTTGTCACAAGGCTGACTTCATTGAAAGTTTTTGCCACAAGGCTGGTTAAACAAAAACATCTTTATCATTCTAAGCACCCTAAGTGGCATGGCCCCGGGCTTATAATGAAAAGATTTTCAAACAAAAATCAAACAGATGTATGTGATGATATAGATTAGATACATCTAGCATTTAGAGGACATTTGTCTATTTTCCTTCGCTTCCACTAGCATAAGTGGGAACTACGATTGCTCTGACTTTCTCAACATCCCTTTGAGAATACGTAGGCACAAGGTCGATCCTTGGCGAGCAAAACAAAACAGAAAAAAAACCATTCAAACCTTAGCACCCGTAGACCCCGAGCTACAGATGCTCTGATTCCCTCTAAGGGATATGTATGCAGAGGATCGCGATGATCTTTGCGAGCATAATCAAACAAACACCTTAGGTCCCACCTATTTCACAAGAACCTCTCAATAACATGGAATGAAAAACAAAGCAAAGAAACCTATAGAGTACTATAGATACGTTGGGTGCTAATACCTTCCCTTCGTATAACCAACCCTCTTACCCAAGATCTCTCCCCCCACTTTTAGGTTATTGCAGCTTTTTTCCTTTTCCTCCTTTGGAAATAATAAAAAGTTTGGTCGATACAAAAGAAAAATCATTTTTTATGAGCACTCGAGCCCAAAGAAGGCATCAGGTGTCTCATCCCACAAAAAAGAGGAACAAAACGATTTTTCGCCCGCGACAGAAAAATGGCGACTCTGCTGGGGACCATCTTTTTATTGTTTCCAAAGGAAGGGTTAATTCTATTTGCTTTATTTTTCATTTTTTGTTATATGTGTGGTTTTGGTTCTATTACATGTGTGGTTCTGTTACAAGTGATACATTATGGACAAATCCTAACCCGGATTAAGTACACATAAGAAATTAGGTGGAGGGTATAGTCATGTGCAGGCGCACGTGAGAATCCTTCCGCTCAGTGGAGGTTCCTTGTTGGTAATATATGTTTAGCATGTTTCGTAGCGAAGACATTATTACTTTCATTGAACTGTAGAAGCTGAGAGACCGTAGAACCCCAACCCATCCTGGCCTTATTAGGTTATGGTGCAGAAACTATTCAGGTGAAGACTTGGATTAGTTGTCATGCGGAGAACCACACTCAGACGAGTTTTTCTTGAGAATATTACTGGCTCATGAGTTTAATTGTGGAAGGCCGGTAATATCCGAAAGAAAAATGTAGACTCTGACGTATCAGTAGAACATGTTGTGCAGGTGATTAACTAGAACTATCCCATTTTTGGTTCTCTGACCTCATGCTCGTGACGCTGGACCGTTGAACTTATGCGTTACCATGTTTGCGTTACCATGTTTGTATACCATGTTTGTAGTACCATGTTACCATCTTTGAACTACCATGTTTTCTTTACCATGTTTGAATATGTGGCATCCATGCATCCATGCATTCATACATTCATTAAAAAACCCATCTTTTTCCATAAAAACATGATTTTTCCAAAAATTTTAGAGAATTTTCCTTGCAAACATTATAGGATTAAGTTATGGAAAAAAGGTATACCAAAAAGTACGGTTTCAAAGCGCCTGATGTAGAAAGACTGATAGAGTTAGCATCTTTTGTACAAGATCCTTCTAATTTTAGGAAAAGTTATGGAAAGCTTTTGCCTATTTTGAACACTCATGTTGATGAAGGACTTCTCAAAACTCTGGTTCAGTTCTATGATCCCGTCTACCGGTGTTTTACCTTTCCAGACTACCAGTTGGTACCGACCTTGGAAGAATATGCCAATCTTTTGGGTATTCCCGTGTCTGACAAAATACCCTTCAATGGTTTGGAAGCCATTCCTAAGTCACACGTCATTGCAGCAAGTACCCATTTGAAAAAGTCTGAAGTAGAGAGTAATTGGACTACCAAAGGAAACCTCCCGGGTTTAACTTCACACTTCCTGATAAAGAAAGCCTTTGATTTCATCGAAACTGGTAGCATGATAGCCTTTGAAGCTGTACTAGCCTTGCTCATCTATGGGTTGGTTCTGTTTCCCAATGTCGACAACTTTGTTGATATCAATGCCATAAAGATCTTTCTGATTGGAAATCCTGTTCCGACTTTGCTTGGTGACATGTATTTCTCTGTCCATCATAGGAATCGCCAAGGCGGTGGAATCATTGTATGTTGTGCACCTTTGTTGTTCAAATGGATTGTTTCACACTTACCTGAGTCTCCTATTTTCACGGAAAACCGAGAAGGTTTACGTTGGCCTCGAAGACTTATGTCTCTTACTAATAATGATATTCATTGGTATACCTTGGCTCGCTGCGGTACAGAAACCATTGAAAGTTGTGGAGAGTTCGCCAACGTACCCCTCATTGGTACACAAGGAGGAATTAACTACAATCCGGTCCTGGCCCGACGACAACTCGGGTATGCAAATTCAGTTAAACCTGTTGGTCCCTCAGTAGAAGGTTACTTTTATCGAGAAGGGGATAATCCTAAAAAGTTGAAAGCAAGAATGATGAGAGCTTGGTACGACGTCCGATGGAAAGAAAAAGGCGAGGAAAGAAATTGCATTGCCATGGACGCCTACACCTGCTGGGTAAAGAAAAGAGCCAAGGAGTTCCAAATGCCTTATGCTTATGAAAAACCCATGTTTCCTGCAGTGTCTCAACGACCCAACATTCCAGCTATGGAGGAATACCAACGCACTTTGGCTAAGATGAGGACAGAAAAAGATGCTTGGGAAGAAAAGTTTCGTAGCACTGAGGTGGAAAATAGAAAGTTGAAGAAAAGAGTGAAAGATCATGAAGAAACACTCTACTGTCAAGATGGATGGCTCATGAGTAAAGATGAAAAGATTCGCCAGAAAGACGCTGCAATCAAGAGGTACATCAAAGAAAGCAAGAAAAATCTGGAAGGCTCAACAAGCAACGCTCCGACTCCTGATGATTGGAAGAATGTTGTTGACAAATTGAGAGCTGAAAAGGCCGAATTGAAAGCTCACTATGGGAAAGAAATCATGAAGCTCAAGCTGCACAATGCATTTGGTTCTTCGTCTGATGAAGATGCTTAGGATTGTTTAGCTTTTTTTTATTTATCATTTAAGGAGCTACGCTCCAATGTTGTAACATTTCCCATTATTGCAATAAAAAAAATAATAATAAAAAAAATAAAAAAAATGAATGAATAAAAGATTTGTTTGTGTTCAAATGTTTGCAAGGAAATAATCTTTAAAATGTTTGGAAAAATCATAAATTTCTTTTTGCATGCATCATTCTGCATATCGAGTCTGTTGTATAGAGTCTCATCTTTTGGATCTTTCTCCATTAGATCGTCAAGCTGTCGCGTCTCAAAGTTTCTCGACCGTGCTCGCAATCAGATCACAGATACAATACTCATTCAAGCAGAAGAAGAGTAATGGAACACTCTGAACAAGAGAATATTGAGCTTCGTGGTACAGTGACCACTCTTCAGGAAAAGTTGGAAAGTCTCACTACTTTGGTTGACTCCTTGATGGCCGCACAGAATCAGCCGCCGCCACCTAACAGTCAAGCGACAGTAACATCTGAAGTCACTACTCCGGTTTCTACAGTTGCATTCGGTATTCCATCTTTCTCCATGCCAGAAGGTTGGGGCACGCCTTTCAGCTTTGGTACAGGTTTCCGCCATAATGTTTCTGGGGTTCAAACATCCACAACTGAAGCGCCTGCTGCTCAGAGTTCACAGTTCACTCCAAATCAGGGGGTAACTTTTTCTCAAGTCACCATGGCACTTTCTCAACCCACTATGACGGTTCCGACTCCTATGGTTCACACTGTTCCTTACGGAGACAATGAGATTTATCATGATCAGGGTGATAGCACAAATCAGCGAAGTCTTGTGGGAGATCTCCAAGAACAGTTCAACAAGATTCAGCTGGAAGTTAATGCTATCCGTGGGAAAGATTTGTTTGGAAAGAATGCCCAGGAACTATGTTTGGTTCCCAGTGTACAAATACCTGCTAAATTCAAGGTCCCAGACTTTGAGAAGTACAAAGGTAGTTCTTGTCCACAAAGTCATCTCGTGATGTACGCCAGAAAGATGTCTACTTATGCAGATAATCATCAGTTGCTTATCCATTACTTTCAAGACAGTTTGACTGGTGCCGCACTGAAGTGGTACACGGGCTTGGATAGCACTAATATTCGAACATTCAATGACCTAGGTGAGGCCTTTGTCCGACAGTACAAGTATAACTCGGATATGACTCCAGACAGAGATCAGCTTCGATCCATGGCTCAGAAAGACCATGAAGCTTTCAAAGAGTATGCCCAACGATGGAGAGAAACTGCTGCTCAGATTAATCCACCGTTAAAAGAAAAAGAGATGACAAAGATCTTTTTGAATACTCTCAGTCCGTTTTATTATGAACGCATGATTGCTAGTGCTCCAAGTGATTTCACCGAAATGGTAAACATGGGGATGCGTTTAGAAGAAGGAGTCCGAACCGGACGTCTAACTAAAGAAGGTGGATCTTCAAGTGGAACCAAAAAGTTCGGAAGTGGTTTCCCAAAGAAGAAAGAACAAAGTGTTGACATGGTATCCCAAGGGAGGCCAAAAGGAAATGTCAATCGTCCACGACAGGTAGCTGCTATTGCGCCAGTTGTTAATACAGCACCGAATCCGGGATTTACTCCGCAGTTTCAACAACAGCCTCGACCACAGGTTCAGCAGTTTAACAATAATCAGAACCGTGTGCAAAGAGCTCCACAGTTTGATCCGATTCCAATGACCTACACAGAGTTGTACCCTGCTTTGATTGAAAAAGGTCTCGTTCAAACTAGAGCACCACCACCAGTACCTGAGAAACTCCCATGGTGGTACAAAGCTGAGGTCTCATGCCCTTATCATCAAGGAGCACCTGGCCATGACCTTGAGCATTGCATAGCTTTGAAATATGAAGTTCAGAGGTTGGTTAGATCTAATCTCCTCTCTTTCAGAAATTTGAATCCTAATGTGCAAGCAAATCCGCTGCCCAATCATGGAGGGCATGTTATAAACATGGTATATGGATGTCCTGGTCCGTACCGAGTCTATAATATCAATTTCTCAAGAGCAGATTTGGTACAAATGCACGCCACTCTCTGTCGAGGGCCGAGTTTTCGCCAGCATCAATACGGTTCCTGTAGAATATGTTGTGTGGATCCTCACGGGTGTTCGATTGTGAGAAGAGATCTCCAAGTTTTGCTAGATAATGGTACTATTGAGATCTACAGAAATAGGGATGAAAATGAAGTTAACATGATAGGATGTTATCCGCATGAGCTTTTAGTCTCAGATATCAACTCGGAAATGCCTACAGTTAACGTCATCGTTCCTCATTTCAACATGCCTGAGCGCATGGAAGTTACTTACAACAAGCCGAAGGTTCCTATTGCTCCTTTGATCATTTGTCTACCTGGACCTGTTCCTTATGACTCTGACAAGGCAGTTCCATACAACTACAATGCAACAATGATAAAGAACGGACAAGAAGTTCCTTTGCCTACTCTCTCATCTGTTGTAAACATTGCTGATGTAGGTCGTGTAACAAGAAGTGGACGTGTGTATACTCCGCTACCTCCAAAGCAGCCTGTTGCTCCTGCTACCGGACAAAATCCTGTTGGTACACCAGTGGGGAATCCTGTGGAGACTCCTGTTAGTAATACAAACACTGATATTGGACAATCCAGTGGAACCAATGTGAATCCTGACTTTGATGAAATTTTGAAGCTCATCAAAAGAAGTGAATATAAGATTGTGGATTAGCTTATGCAGACTCCTTCAAAAATCTCAATACTTTCATTGCTTTTAAACTCAGAAGCCCACAGGGAAGCCCTGATGAGGGTCTTGGATCAAGCTTTTGTAGACCATGATGTGACTGTTGACCATTTTGATGGGATAATAGCCAACATAACAGCTTGTAACAATTTAAGCTTCTGTGATGAAGAATTCCCCGAGGAGGGTAAAAATCACAATCTTGCTTTGCACATTTCTATGAACTGTCAGTCAGACTCTTTGTCCAATGTGTTGGTAGACACCGGATCTTCCTTGAATGTGATGCCAAAGACGACTCTTGCTCGCTTGTCTTACCAAGGAATGCCTATGAAATTCAGTGGTGTAGTAGTCAAAGCATTTGATGGATCGCGAAAATCTGTTATCGGCGAAGTCAACCTTCCCATGACAATTGGTCCACATACATTTCAAATCACTTTCCAAGTCATGGACATTCAAGCTGCTTATAGCTGTCTGTTAGGACGACCATGGATCCATGAAGCAGGGGCAGTAACCTCTACGCTCCATCAAAAGTTAAAGTTTGTAACAAATGGAAAATTGGTAACAATAAGTGGAGAACAAGCCATGATGGTGAGCCATTTATCCAATTTCTCTTTCATAAGTGCTGATGATGTGGAAGGAACGCCGTTCCAAGGTCTCTCTTTAGAAGACGAATCTTCCAAAAAGAAAGCATCAATCTCTTCTTACAAAGAGGCGGTAAAAGTAGTGAAAGATGGAACTACCACTGGCTGGGGGCAAGTTGTGATCCCTACTAAGAATGAAACCAGAGCAGGTCTCGGATGTTCACCAACATTCTCAAACTGCACCAAGAAGGATGAAACCCTTCGTCCGATCAAAGAAACATTCATTAGTGGAGGATTCCTTAACCCAATTCCTCAAGAGGTTAATGTCCTTATCGAAGAATGCATTGAAGAAGGTCTACCCGATCCTGAAGAAGAATGGAAATGTTATCTCAATGACTCGGGATATATATCTCAGGAAGAACCATATCCTCCGTCACAGAAATCCAAAGGCAAAGAAATTGAGCCTGTTCCTGCAGAGATCTGGGACACCTTGGGACAACCAAGTGGAAAATTTGATTACATGGTGAAGTATACTGCACCTGAAAGTTACAAGATTGCGATTGAGGATATCCAACCAACTGGATGGGGAGATTCCTTTGAATATAATAGTCAACCAGAAGAGGCTTATCAGCCCTGTCAATTTTCTCAGCAGCCTGAAAGTACTGACTTCAATGCATCTACCAAGATTAACAATCCTGAAGATGATTATTACCACATAAATGCCATTTTTGAAGATGAAGGGGAAGATGGTCCCGCAACTGACTCGGAAAGTGTCGCTGACAATGAGTCTCTTCATCCTGAAGACTGGGAAATACACCCTGAAAATTCTGAAGATTGTGACTCATCTTATGCTCTTCAAGGAGTAGAAGAAGACCGTTTCAACTCTACAAAGAACAAGAGTGACAAACCAGGACCTTCAAATCCTGCTCGACCAGCGGTCAATGTCAATACTGGAGATAATTCTGAGGAGAATTTTCCTGAATACATAATACACAGAGGAGTTCGTTGCTACTGGAAAGCTGTCGACGTTCCGAATGTTGTTCGCCGCTCAAAGTAATCACCTCGCTGTTATTTTGACCTCCTGCCTTGCCCAAAGCAGAGAGATGTTTTATAGGGCTTTGCTTTTAAATGTTCCGCCCAAATAACTTTGTGTATAGGGCTTTGTTTTTAAAAGTTTCCCTCTTTGTCCTGCCCAAGACAAATGAGTTTGTGTTTAGGGCTTTGTTTCAAAAATGAATCATAAATAAAGTGTCATTTTGAATTCCCTACATTGTATGTTTTATTTTTGCTTTTTTCTGGAAATGGTAATCCTAAAAAAACCAAAATAAAAAAAATAAAAAAAACTTTTCAAAAAAAAATCTGCATACACTCCTGCATTCATAAATTTTCTGAAATAAATATAAATCACATGTGCAGATTAACTATTGATAAACCCATTGAATGCAATAACCCTATGCCATCTCCCAACTTTGAGTTTCCTGTGTTCGAAGCCGAAGAAGAGGAAGACGAGGAGATCCCGGACGAGATCTCTCGATTACTTAAGCACGAGGAAAGAGCCATTCTGCCTCATAAAGAGCCTTTAGAAAAGATCAACTTGGGTTCTGAAGAAGACAAAAAAGAAGTGACCATTGGATCGCTGCTTGATATTGATGTCAAGAGTAAGTTGACAGACCTTCTCAAAGAATATGTTGACGTGTTTGCCTGGTCCTGCCAAGACATGCCTGGGTTGGATACCAATATTGTTCAGCATTACTTGCCATTGAAGCCAGAATGTCCGCCGGTTAAGCAAAAATTGCGAAGGACTCACCCTGATATGGCTAACAAGATCAAAGTGGAAGTTCAAAAACAGCTCGACGCAGGTTTTCTTGTCACCTCAGAGTATCCTCAATGGTTGGCCAACATAGTGCCAGTTCCGAAGAAAGATGGCAAAGTTAGAATGTGTGTTGACTACCGTGACTTGAACAAAGCCAGTCCCAAAGATGACTTTCCATTACCACATATCGACATGTTGGTTGATAACAATGCTAAGTTCAACGTCTTTTCTTTCATGGACGGGTTCTCCGGTTATAATCAGATCAAGATGGCTCCCGAAGACATGGAGAAGACATCTTTCATCACCCCATGGGGTACCTTTTGCTACAAAGTGATGCCGTTTGGATTGAAGAATGCAGGCGCAACTTACCAAAGGGCAATGACTACTCTCTTTCATGACATGATGCATAAAGAAATTGAAGTTTATGTGGACGACATGATAGCCAAGTCCAGCACAGAAGAAGAACATATTGAATACCTTTTGAAGTTGTTTCAACGGTTAAGGAAGTATCAGCTTCGCTTGAATCCTAATAAATGTACTTTTGGGGTTAGATCTGGAAAACTCTTGGGTTTCATTGTCAGCCAAAGAGGTATTGAAGTAGATCCCGACAAAGTCAGAGCTATTCAAGAGATGCCTGCACCAAAAACTGAAAAGCAAGTAAGAGGATTTCTCGGACGATTGAACTATATCTCCAGATTTATCTCTCAAATGACTGCTACTTGTGGGCCAATTTTCAAGCTTCTCCGCAAAGATCAAGGGGTTGTATGGACTGAAGATTGCCAGAAAGCGTTCGACAGTATCAAAGAGTACCTGTTAGAACCACCAATATTGATTCCTCCGGTTGAAGGAAGACCACTAATCATGTACCTTACCGTGTTGGAAGAATCCATGGGTTGTATGCTTGGACAGCAAGATGAAACCGGTAAGAAGGAGCATGCCATCTATTACTTGAGTAAGAAATTCACAGACTGTGAGTCTCGTTACTCCATGCTCGAAAAAACATGTTGTGCTTTGGCTTGGGCTTCAAAACGTCTCCGCCAATACATGATCAACAATACCACTTGGTTAATCTCCAAAATGGATCCGATCAAGTATGTCTTTGAAAAGCCTGCCTTAACAGGAAGGATTGCCCGATGGCAAATGCTGTTGTCTGAATATGACATTGAATACCGTGCTCAAAAAGCAGTCAAAGGAAGCATTCTCGCCGATCACTTGGCGCATCAACCAATTAATGAATATCAATCTCTCGAGTTTGACTTTCCTGATGAAGATGTCTTGTACTTGAAGATGAAAGATTGTGACGAACCGTTACCTGAAGAAGGTCCTGAGCCTGGATCAAGATAGGGCCTAATTTTTGATGGAGCAGTAAACGCTTTTGGCAATGGAATTGGGGCAATCATCATCACTCCCAAGGGTACTCATATCCCGTTCTCCGCCAGATTGCTATTTGATTGCACCAATAACATCGCAGAATATGAAGCTTGTATCATGGGTCTCGAAGAAGCCATTGACTTAAGGATCAAGATCCTAGACATATATGGAGATTCAGCCCTCGTGATCAACCAAATCAAAGACAAATGGGAAACTTACCACCCTGGCTTGATTCCTTACAGAGATTATGCAAGACGTCTTTTGACTTTCTTCAACAAGGTTGAATTGCATCATATACCTCGAGATCAGAATCGAATGGCAGACGCCTTGGCTACTCTATCTTCCATGATTGGAACGATATGCCTACAGTCAGAATCACGCGCCTTGAAAGGCCTGCCTATGTGTTTGCAACTGAAGCAGTCATCGATGATAAACCGTGGTTCCACGACATCAAGCGCTTCCTTCAAACTCAAAAGTACCCACTTGGGGCATCAAACAAAGATAAGAAAACTCTAAGGAGACTTTCTGGCAGTTTCTTCCTGAATGGAGATGTGCTATACAAAAGAAATTTCGACATGGTTTTGCTCAGATGCGTGGACAGACACGAAGCAGACATGTTAATGCATGAAGTGCATGAAGGGTCCTTTGGAACTCATTCAAACGGGCATGCAATGTCCAAGAAGATCTTAAGAGCAGGATACTATTGGTTGACAATGGAATCTGATTGTTATAAACACGTGAAGAGATGTCACAAGTGCCAGATCTACGCAGATAAGATCCATGTGCCACCGACTCTACTCAACGTTCTCTCATCTCCATGGCCTTTCTCCATGTGGGGTATCGACATGATCGGAATGATCGAACCGAAAGCTTCAAACGGTCATCGTTTCATCTTAGTGGCAATTGATTACTTCACCAAATGGGTCGAAGCAGCATCTTACGCCAATGTTACAAGACAAGTGGTTGTGAGGTTTATCAAGAATAACATCATTTGCCGATATGGTATTCCCAGCAAGATCATTACTGACAATGGTTCAAACTTGAACAACAAAATGATGAAAGAATTGTGTGAGGAATTCAAGATTGAGCATCATAACTCTTCTCCTTACAGACCAAAAATGAATGGCGCCGTTGAAGCTGCCAACAAGAACATTAAGAAGATCGTCCAGAAAATGGTCGTCACTTACAAAGACTGGCATGAAATGCTGCCATTTGCTTTACATGGGTACCGTACTTCAGTGCGTACTTCAACAGGGGCAACTCCCTTTTCTCTAGTATACGGCATGGAAGCTGTGCTCCCCGTAGAAGTTGAAATCCCATCAATGAGAGTCCTCATGGAAACTAAGTTATCAGAGGCTGAATGGTGTCAAAGCAGATACGATCAGTTGAACTTAATCGAAGAAAAACGTATGACTGCTCTTTGCCATGGACAGTTATACCAAGCAAGGATGAAACAAGCTTTCAACAAAAAGGTTCGACCTCGTGAATTTCAAGAAGGCGACCTCGTGCTTAAAAAGATCTTGTCTTTTCAACCAGATTCTAGGGGCAAATGGTCTCCTAATTACGAAGGCCCGTATGTTGTCAAAAGAACATTTTCTGGTGGCGCCATGACTCTTACAACCATGGATGGTGATGAACTCTCACATCCTGTGAATGCTGATGCAGTCAAGAAATACTTTGTCTAAAAAAGAACAAAAGAACAGCTCGGTAAGTCGAAAACCCGCAAAGGGCGACTTAGGCAAAAATGAGCGTCTCGGTGGACTGAAAACCTGAAAGGGCGGTCCAGGCAAAAATTACAGACAATAAACAGAAAAAAATTCATCCTGGTAGATTGAAAACCTGAAAGGGCAATCTAGGCAAAAATTAAGGATTTATGACAAAGTAACTGCATCTGTCCGTACTTCGTCACCTGAAGAGTCTGTACTTCATCAAAGGATCTTCGATCAAATCATCGCCAATCTGAAGCAACAAGCACAGTTGGAACTCAAAGTTGTTAGGGGGAATAGTGGTTATTGCTTTCAATGTAGCCTTTTCCGCATAATTACCATTTCTAACTTTTGTAAATACTCCATGGAATCACGCCTTTAGCGGATTTCCATCCTATTAAATAAATTTGAGCCTTGTGCCCATTTGTTTGCAATCTTTAATTTCTTTCAGCTTGCAAAATGACGCTTTAATTGTGTTATTCACTTTTGAAAAAAAAAAGAAAAAAATAAGTTTTAAATAAATTTACTTCACTTTTCTTTTTCAAAATAAAAGCGAAACTTTCCTTTGAGTTGTGAACAACAGAAGGAACATCAACAGCTGTCTCCATAGGATGAATCAAAGATTATAATAAGAGGCTCTTATATCCCCAGTGGAAAAGCTCTTCTATCCCCAGTGAAGAAGGTCTTTTATCCCCAGTAACGAAGATTTTCTATCTCCAGTGAAAAGGTTCTTCCATCTCAATAAGGAAAAATGCTTATCTTTCCCAGAGAAGTTTAAAGCACGCAACACCATTCATCACCTGTGTTATCTACACCGTGTTGAAGAACATTTGCCAAGTATCTGGTTGTATTGCGACGTCGGTCCCTCTCCAGTATACACTTCATTATCTGTCAGTATTGTTAGCATGCATGCGACATTCATGACATTCATCATTCATACATACTTGCATCATTTATGCATTCTTGCATTTTTCAATGTCTGCTTAAAATCACTTGTTTAGGATATATCTATCCTCAAAAAAAAGAAAAAAAGAAAAAGAGAAAAAAAGAAGAAAAGAAAAAGAAACAGATATGGGCGTGTCATCTCTCCAAGTAGGTTGTCACCCATAAGCAGAAATAAAATCTTCTTTCTCCAGTTCCCCACTGAGATCATTTCTCGTGGAAGAAGGTTGCTTTAGTTTCTCCTCTCAAAACAAAGGAGAAAATCCCCATTCGAGTTCATTCCTCATGGGTACAAAGTCTTGTTTGACTATTTCTTTCCAATTCATTCTTGGATAGAACCTTGTCTTTACCAGATTCAAATTCCGATTCCTCAAACAGAGTCGTGAAAAAACAGACCATAAACAATAGCCTCATCATCTGAGCAGTTTATGTTTCTTTCAAAAGTTTTTTCCTCTTAAGGAAATCAATCATGAAGACCATTTGACAATCAGGGCCTTATTACTGTTCACAAGGCTGAATAACCGGTAATTTCCCTAGCAAAGTCTCCAGAATCATTTTATCACTTGGCTGATAATTGATCATGTCTTCAGAACCACTATCACGAGGCTGGTAGTCGGTAACCCTTTTGTTCTGGTTATATTATTCAACATGTCTATCACAAGGCTGATAGTCGGTAATATTAACCAAACCTTTGAAACTCTTTTTACCTTGTCAAGTCTATCACCATGCTGGTAGTCGGTAACGCGGTTTCATACCTTTCACCTTCGCATTATTAAACAAGTCTATCCCTGTGCTGATAGTCGGTAATGTCGATAGGTAAGCTTTTCTTACAAAGTTATCATTCCCAGGTGAAGCATACACTTGCTTTCCCGATAAAACGGATTCTCTTCCTAGAACGGATTGAGACATCCTTCCCAACCTCTTTTCCCCAGCGGAGTCAGTTTTTGATATTCCCTCGGTAAAGATATCCTTGTATCATTCGCAATTTTGGTATCTTAGGTCCAAAATTTGCGTCTTCTGATATTTAAGTCTCTTCCACCCTATCAAAACGAAGATTTTCAATCTTCATGTCTCAGGTTGAAGAAACTTAAATAGGGGCATCTGTCATACCCCAATTTTTGACCTAAGATACCACCTCATATCATTGCATATGCATCATTGGCATCTCTAACAAATTGCATAGCTTGTGTTTGTTACTTGTGCTCAGCAGGGTTTAATCAAGAGATCACTCCTCAGTGCAAGAAACAATCAATTAGGGTTTTGTTCTCCCTTCATCTCAAATGAATCATCTTCATCAATAATCAACATTTGGTCCTCAGAGATTCATTTCAACAAGCTCAACAGCTTTGAATCGACTGAATTAGGGTTTTGACTGAAGACAGCACACTCCTGACTTTTGCTCAGAATTTGACCTAATGGCTTGGGACATGATATCAAGACCTCAAGTGCATCATTTTGACCTAATCCATTGGCTCATAACATCTCCTACACAAAGATTGATCAGACAAATCCTCAGATCAGGGTTTTGGAACTATCAGGGACTAAAATCAGGGATCACATTTGGGAAACCCTAAAAACCCCCAGGAAGTCAATCAAAGGTTTCAATCATCCTCAAATAATCCCTATGACAATATCCAATGGAAATTGCATCTCAATTCAAGACCTACAGTCATCAATCTCATCAGGTCGACAATTAGGGTTTTTGACCTAATTCACTGAACAACTGACTTTTTAATCAGGACATGGTGCCACAACTCAAACCATGGCTCAATATCCTCTAATGCTTCAATGTGATCCATTCATACCATTCATATGGTGAGGATAGCCTGTTTCATTTGAAATCTCCAGAAACGCGATTCGTCTGAAAAAGTCAACTGTACAAGATCACCATTGACTTTTGGGGAATTTTGGTCAACCATGACTTTTGAAGTTTTGAATCATCAATATATGATATGAGAAGTCATTTGATCAAGAAAAATCAAGAAAATCAATCAAGAATCAAAAAGTCAAAAGTTTGACTTTTCATACTTAGAAAAATTTCTAAGTGTTTTTCATGGTTTTTTCCAAACTTTGGATGGGAATTTCTCAAAATTTCACCTACAAACTGAAAAAAACTTCCAACATGAAAGTTGTAGATTTTGATCCAATAAACAACTTTGACACATATAAAATTTTTCCATAAGATCAACCATTTAAGAGATATGGAGCTTCAAAGTTGGTACTTTTTGAAAACTTCACTTAAAACTTCATTTTTCTCAAAGTTCATGGATCTTTTTCACCCATTTCCTTAAGGATCTTGAAGAAACTTTCAACTAGGGTTTTGAAGTGTGTAATATGAGCTTTCCAAAATGTCCAAGAGCATGAAAAAATTTGAAGTGTAGCTATGGTTTTGAATTTTGCCATTAGTGAACGTGAATATCACGCCACAAACCAAAAAAACACATCACAAATCAATATTTGCGAAGTGAAAATTCACGTCGCAGGAGGCAAGGTGGCAACTTTTAGTGACGTGATTTTCACTTCCCTATTTAGTGAAGTGAAAATCACGTTGCAAAATTTGGGTCAGAGATTAATGCATATTCAGTCAGAGCAGGCGTAGCAGCGTTTGGGTCAGAAAAGCATCTTTAGTTGCGACGTGATTTACATGTCACTACTTAGTGACATGGCAATCACGTCACTAAATTTGCCTAGGAGTAAATGAAAAGCGCATTTAATGTCTAATGTTGCGACGTGATTTTCATGTCACTACTTAGTGACATGGCAATCACGTCACTAATATTTTTTTTTTGCAAAAAACCAAATATATATATATATATATATATATATATATATAATTAAATTAATAAACTAAATATATTAAAATTTATAAAATTGATAAATTAATTCAATAAACTAAATATAAATCTAATATTAAAATTAAGAAAGTAAAATTATAAATATAATATTACTAAATAATGTAATTATAATTTAATTAATAGTTTACACAAATTCAAAATTAAAAGTTATAACAACAAAATAAAAACTAAACTAAATCAACAATCAATCCGGGTCGGGAAACTCATTCTCATTTAGGACTATTGATGAACACTTATCTAAATACGTTTTTATCCTCAAATTTGGTCTACTATATCTTTTCTACAATTAATGTGTATTTTAATTAGTTTTATACACTAACCAGTTTTTTTTTTTTGAAAAACCAAATCAAACTTTACTAAACATAACAGCATAAGATATGCTCAGCATAGTTACACCAGTACATAGAGACCTAACAGTTCCACTGCAAAAAACATCCTGATACATGAATTCTAAAACACTAACCATCCCCATGTCCAACACCAAACCAACACCTTATCTTAAACACTCTCCCAACCTTAATGCCACTGCACATTCTACAGCAAATTCTTTTTCAGTACTCAAACACTTAATGATAGCATACCGCATCCGGCCACTTAACACAACACAACCAACATCAACATCTTGAATAGCTGCAGATAACAAGTTTCAACAGGGCCTATACACTAACCAGTTACTATGAGGATTTGTCAAATGAGTCTCTTAAGGATATTAATGGCTTGAAATTGTAACACTTTTCTATGAAACAAAACTAGAAAAATACCTAACTAACTAAGTACTTGGGCTCTTATGAGAAAGGAGTTCTCTCTAAGGACAGGTAGGAAAGGAGTTCCCTGAGTATCACTATGAGGAAATTATACTATGAGGAAATTATAAAAATTAAAACGAAATTAACAAATTAAAACGAAATTATACAGAAAATTAAAAAGGATTTCATACTTACCTTGAATGTGGAAGAGATTTTGGGAGAAAATGAGGAAGAAGGGTTGGAGAAAATGGGGAAGAAGGGTTGGAGAAAATGAGGAAGAAGAGAAAGAAATTGGGGAAGAAAGGGTTCTGGAACGAGAGAGGGGAAGAAGCTTTTTGGCAAAAGGTAATAAAGAGTTTAGCGACGTGATTTTCACGTGTCTAGGTTGCGAAGTGAAAATCACGTCGCAACTTCCTAAAGCAATAAATGTGTCAGTCAACGTTCTGCATTAATTATGGCGTGGTATACTAAAAATACTTGCGACGTGAAATACACGCCGCAACAAAAAAAAATGAAAATTTGAAATTCCCCCCTTTGAAATTCCCCCCTTTGTCAGACTACTTTATCTGTTTTCAATTTTTTTATTTTATTTAAATGTTGCGACGTGTATTTCATTTCGCAACTTTTTTTTAAAAATAATATTTAAAGACACCCCATGTGCCAACGTTGGTTTTAGTTTTTTAATATAAAAAACCTATAGTGACGTGATTATCACGTCGCAACTCACTTTTTTGAGCCACGTGATAATCACGTCGCAACATTAAGTGGCTATATCACTCTTTTCTTGTAGTGTTGGATCCAGGTATCTCATATCATGCAATGATTTGTATTAAAGGAGAGGAAGTGAGGGAAATAACTAAGGGATGTTCCAGGTTCATCAATGTTGTGACTGAGATTGAAGGATATAATGATGCCATCAGGAAAAGCTGGCAGAGCCAGATTCATGGGAGCTCTCCGAATCAAATATGGAATAAACTTATGAGAATGCAACATGTGATGAGGAAGTTAAACAAACCCTTACTTGGCATAAAGATGCAGGTTGAATAGGGAAGGAAAAAGTTGATAGAGGCACAAGAAAATATGAGGCATGATAGAATGAACTATCACTTGATCATGAAAGAGAAATAATGCAATAAGGAGCTTATCAAACTAAATGACATTCAAGAGCAAATCCTGGGGCAAAGATCCAAGGTAGATTGTGTCATACCCCAATTTTTGACCTAAGATACCACCTCATATCATTGCATATGCATCATTGGCATCTCTAACAAATTGCATAGCTTGTGTTTGTTACTTGTGCTCAGCAGGGTTTAATCAAGAGATCACTCCTCAGTGCAAGAAACAATCAATTAGGGTTTTGTTCTCCCTTCATCTCAAATGAATCATCTTCATCAATAATCAACATTTGGTCCTCAGAGATTCATTTCAACAAGCTCAACAGCTTTGAATCGACTGAATTAGGGTTTTGACTGAAGACAGCACACTCCTGACTTTTGCTCAGAATTTGACCTAATGGCTTGGGACATGATATCAAGACCTCAAGTGCATCATTTTGACCTAATCCATTGGCTCATAACATCTCCTACACAAAGATTGATCAGACAAATCCTCAGATCAGGGTTTTGGAACTATCAGGGACTAAAATCAGGGATCACATTTGGGAAACCCTAAAAACCCCCAGGAAGTCAATCAAAGGTTTCAATCATCCTCAAATAATCCCTATGACAATATCCAATGGAAATTGCATCTCAATTCAAGACCTACAGTCATCAATCTCATCAGGTCGACAATTAGGGTTTTTGACCTAATTCACTGAACAACTGACTTTTTAATCAGGACATGGTGCCACAACTCAAACCATGGCTCAATATCCTCTAATGCTTCAATGTGATCCATTCATACCATTCATATGGTGAGGATAGCCTGTTTCATTTGAAATCTCCAGAAACGCGATTCGTCTGAAAAAGTCAACTGTACAAGATCACCATTGACTTTTGGGGAATTTTGGTCAACCATGACTTTTGAAGTTTTGAATCATCAATATATGATATGAGAAGTCATTTGATCAAGAAAAATCAAGAAAATCAATCAAGAATCAAAAAGTCAAAAGTTTGACTTTTCATACTTAGAAAAATTTCTAAGTGTTTTTCATGGTTTTTTCCAAACTTTGGATGGGAATTTCTCAAAATTTCACCTACAAACTGAAAAAAACTTCCAACATGAAAGTTGTAGATTTTGATCCAATAAACAACTTTGACACATATAAAATTTTTCCATAAGATCAACCATTTAAGAGATATGGAGCTTCAAAGTTGGTACTTTTTGAAAACTTCACTTAAAACTTCATTTTTCTCAAAGTTCATGGATCTTTTTCACCCATTTCCTTAAGGATCTTGAAGAAACTTTCAACTAGGGTTTTGAAGTGTGTAATATGAGCTTTCCAAAATGTCCAAGAGCATGAAAAAATTTGAAGTGTAGCTATGGTTTTGAATTTTGCCATTAGTGAACTTTTCACTTGAAATTTCAAGTCATTTTGCCAAAGTTATGAGCCAAATTGCCAAATGGACCAAGTAATGATACATAGAGGCAATAATTGGAAGATATTTTCTGATTTGAGACAGATGGGAAAGAGATAAGAAGCATAGCCAATTTTAACCATGGTTTAGTAACTTTAACCATATGCATTTAATGGTAAGATTCCTTTCTATCCTTTAAGTGCCAAATCACCAAAGAAGAAGCAAGTTGCAAAGCTCTGAGTTCAGAATGTTTGGCCTATAAATAGAGGTCATTACCTCATTCAAAATCACACCAAAACCTCACAATTATAGGTTTTCTCTCTTCTTTCTTGAATTACAAGTCATGTGTTTCAAAGTGAGGTAGAAAACTCAACCTCCAAACCTTGCAAGTTCTGAACAAAGTGATGCTTCCCACAACTTCTAAATGTCATATATGATGTGTCTGAATCACTCATACACCCCAAAACACCTGAAAACTCAAAATCATCATCTCACCTCCAAATATGCATAACATGAGACTTATCATGCCAATTTTTGTTCAGGCTCAATTTTGTCCAAACTAACCTTCTAAACATCATCCATATACTTCATATGAACTGTTCCAACCATCATCCATGATCTGAAACACCAAAATCATCAAGCTAGATCCTCACTTAAGCCATACTGCAGATCGGGTACCATAGATTGATCAAGAGGTTTCCAGTTCATTCCAGACATTCAAACACCTTCCATAAGGTCCATTGATGCTGTCCAGATCAAGAAACAACAACTGGAACTCCTCATTTGCAGAATTCGATTCTCACTTTTGCCGTTTTTGAAGGTAAGCCACTTGAACTTCAAACTCTACTCTCCACGCATCATAAATGAAATATGAACATACCATCTCATTTCTGCACACATGAGGATCATTAACCCTCAATCAATTGCTATTTATCTTGCACATACACAGTTTCATGATCAATCTCAGAATTAGGGTTCTTCACGATTTCCAGAAAATTAATGACTTTAGAGTGAAAATAAATGAAATTAAAGGTCATCATCATGTTCCTCGTCCAAAACCGAGTGAGATAGACCCTTTGATCAATCAAAACAACACAGATTTGAAGAATTTCAAAATTCAGTTAGGGTTGTGTTCTTGGCGCGTTTTTTCGTTCAAAGAATTCAAATATTTGTTTTAAAATATAATGTGTTGGAAGCGTATCATAAAGAAGCCACAAGCGTGGCTCAGTTGGTCCATGTTTTGGTTAGCAAGCGTGGGTGCGTGGGTTCAAACCCTTGTGGAGACAAAACCATTTTTTTAGCACCTATTTTCTTTCTTTTTTCTTCACAACTTTAATTAATCATTTAACTAACCAAATTAATTCATTTTTCATTCATTTTTTGTACACTCTTTATTTAACACCTATATTTTATGAATATCAAAAAAAATCACAAAAAAAGATTTATTTAATATGTTTTTAATTAGGTTTAAAATGATACATTTTTAAGTGTTTTTAATTACTTTAAAAATTGTTTTTCATTTAATTTTTAACCTAATCACTTGTAGATATTTTGTGATCAAACCCTAATCATTTAGGTCTTAATTAAGCATTAAAACTTGTTTTAACTTAATTAAGTTGACTTTTGTCAAAATTCAAATCGTTTTAAGGCGAGCGATCGCGATTCTTTTTCAAAACGATAAACCACTTCTTTTTGATTAAATCCTTTTAATTGATCAATTGATTTTCAAAACGAAGTGGGGCCTCTCGAATATTAGAGAGTGTAAGTCCCATTTCTTTTCCTTTTGTACAGTTTTTTAAACAATAAAACTTCTTCAAAATAAAATCTTTTCAAACAATTTTCAAATCATTTTCAAAGAAACTTCAAAACTTCAAAGAAACTCCAAAACTTTTCAATATACCATGGGCCTCCACGTAGGTATAAGTCCCAAGCCCTTTTGTACATACTCACTCCAGTACATGAAATTAGGTATTTCATTGTACGCCTTTTGTACATATCTCGATCAGTTTGATTTTTAACTTTGAATAACAAACCAAAAATGAAGGTTTTCTTTAAATCTTCCCAAAAATATATCATGGGCCTCCATGTAGGTATAAGTCCCAAGCCCCTTTGTAAATACCTGTTTACTTAGCTGTTGAATAAACTCAAGTGGACCTCTCCCCGAGTGTGAGTCCCGAACCCCTGTGTATACAAATGGATCATGCTTACAGGTATATTTCCTTCATAAACTCCATTATATACACACACTTTGTCATATGTAACTGTTCATATAACTGTTCATATTTGTTCATGTACTTGTTCATGTTTGTTCGTACTTGTTCATACTTGTGATTGTGTTATATGCTTATTCAACTTAGTATAACACTAGGTTCCCCATAGCCTCCTATTGGGCTTCGTGCAAAGAATCTCCACTAGTTTAGGTTAGGACATAGAGTATGGTTTCCCGGTGAAATCGCTCTAAGAGCTCAAACCAACTATACCATGCCTCCCCTTGGGCTTTGTACAAACGAGTGACCCTCCCATAGCCTCCTCTTGGGCTTACAATGCAAGGACCCTGGATTGTCCCTCCCATAGCCTCCTCTTGGGCTTACAATGCAAGGACCCTCGGATAGCCTCCTCTTGGGCTTCGTACAAGGACCCACAGGCTTCTTATAAGCATCCCCAATATCCAAACACAAATACCCTAGGAGATTAGACATTTATCATCTCTATGCTAGGAGTATCTCTTCTATATCATCACAAACAATCAATCAATCAAATTCAACTCTTTTTTGCCACAAGGCTGGCTAATCAATCAAACTGTTTTACCACCGTACTGGATGATTAATCAAAGTTTTTGTCACAAGGCTGACTTCATTGAAACTTTTGCCACGAGGCTGGCTGATTAATCAAAACTTTTTGTCACAAGGCTGACTTCATTGAAAGTTTTTGCCACAAGGCTGGTTAAACAAAAACATCTTTATCATTCTAAGCACCCTAAGTGGCATGGCCCCGGGCTTATAATGAAAAGATTTTCAAACAAAAATCAAACAGATGTATGTGATGATATAGATTAGATACATCTAGCATTTAGAGGACATTTGTCTATTTTCCTTCGCTTCCACTAGCATAAGTGGGAACTACGATTGCTCTGACTTTCTCAACATCCCTTTGAGAATACGTAGGCACAAGGTCGATCCTTGGCGAGCAAAACAAAACAGAAAAAAAACCATTCAAACCTTAGCACCCGTAGACCCCGAGCTACAGATGCTCTGATTCCCTCTAAGGGATATGTATGCAGAGGATCGCGATGATCTTTGCGAGCATAATCAAACAAACACCTTAGGTCCCACCTATTTCACAAGAACCTCTCAATAACATGGAATGAAAAACAAAGCAAAGAAACCTATAGAGTACTATAGATACGTTGGGTGCTAATACCTTCCCTTCGTATAACCAACCCTCTTACCCAAGATCTCTCCCCCCACTTTTAGGTTATTGCAGCTTTTTTCCTTTTCCTCCTTTGGAAATAATAAAAAGTTTGGTCGATACAAAAGAAAAATCATTTTTTATGAGCACTCGAGCCCAAAGAAGGCATCAGGTGTCTCATCCCACAAAAAAGAGGAACAAAACGATTTTTCGCCCGCGACAGATTGGATTTGAATGGACAATGGGAATAATGCTTACTTCCATGCCTCTTTGAGAAGTAAGCAAAAGAAAAACTCATTAGCAGGATTTGTAGAGAGGATGGCACTGAACTGCACAAGTAGGAGGAGATTGAAACAAAGATTCTTGAGTTCTATGGCCAGCTAATGGGATCTTCTGACGAAGAATTGGAAGGGGTAGCTATCATAGCCATGAGAAAAGGGAAACAGCTCAATATGGAACAAAGGAGCATGCTAAGTAGTTCAATCATTGACGATGAAGTGGAGAAAGCTCTAAAGGGCCTAGGAGGTCTCAAAGCACCAGGAGTTGATGGCTTTGGGGCAAAATTTTTCAAACACTCATGGCATATTGTCAAGTCTGATATAATGATAACACTTAGGAATTTCTTTAAGGAAGGCAGAATTGACCCCAGAATTAATAAACATTGGTGGCGTTGATCGTTAAGCATGAGCATGCTTGAAATTGAAGGACTTCAGGCCCATTTCATGCTGCACACCTATATATAAGATCATATCCAAGGTGATGGCAAATAGAATGAGCAAGGTCCTTGGGAGTATTATAAGCAGAAATCAGGAAACTTTCATACCAGGGCAAAAGATTCATGATCATGTTTTAATTGCCTATGAACTGGTCAGAGGGTATAGTAGGAAGGGGTAATGGCTAGCTGCATGATACAGATGGATATTAAGAAGGCATATGATTTAGTGGATTGGTAGGCTTTGCAATATATAGTGGCTGAGATAGGGTTTCCCAGAATGTTAATAAGCTGGGTAATGAAAGTACTGACAATTGTGACATACCAGTTCAGTATTAATGGTAGGAGCACTAAGAGTGTGAAACTGCAAAAGGGCTAACGAAAGGGGACCCTATATCCCCATTGCTATTTGTGGTAGTCATGGAATATTTACATAGAAAGATGGATGATCTTAAAGGCTTTCCTGACTATAATTTTAATAGCAAATGTGAGAAGTTGCAGTTGGTGGACTTAAGCTTTGCTGATGACCTATTGTTGTTCTCTAGGGGGATGAAAAATATATTCAGATGATGATGGATAGATTCCATAGCTTCTCAAGGTCCATAGGTTTATATGTGAATCCAGCAAAGCGTAAAGTTTATTATGGGGGGATGGATACTAATGAGATGCTTATGATTGAAGAGATTACGGGATTCAGCAAAGGACAAATGCCTTTCAATACATGGGAATACCATTGATGAGCAGAAAATTGAGTTGCAACCACTGCCTGGAACTGTGTGAAACAATAGGAGGAACACTGGGGCATTAGTGCTCCCAGCCTGCCATATATTGTGATAATATGGGTGCCACCTTTCTCTCATCCCGTGGTGTCGTTTTTTTTACCTCCCCGTTTCACTTGGGAGGACGGCACGCTAGACCCTTCACGCGAAATTTGGAAGGAGAATGCGCCCGGGATGGGATGAATTTTGTTTCAGTTCTTCCTACGATATCACACGAACTTTCTTATTGTCCTACGAGTAGGAAAGGAGAAAAAAGATCTCAACTAAACCCTAGGAGTTTGCTAAGTGTGGGGATTTCACCTAGACTAGAAATTCTGGAGATCGGGGGGTCGGTTATACATAGGGAAGAGTTTAAGCACCCTACATATCCGTAGTACTCTACGGGAACCTTCTATGTGTCATTGTGATTGTGTTTGTTGCTAATGATTGGGAAAGTTTCTCCTTTGTGTTAGGAGAAGGAATTGAATTGATTTAAAAAAAACAGACAGACAGACAGACAAACTGACTATTTTTGGTATTCTATTAGCTCGCTGAGATTCCTTGTGAACCTCATGCCTACATATCCCTAGTGGAAGTCAGAGCTTAATGTAGTTCGGGGAACTAATTAGGGAAATTAATTATTTTTGGTGCCTTGCTTGAAGCTCAAGGTTGAAGCTTTGAATAAAATCTCTGTTTACAGTAAAGAGACATGAAGTCATCTTTATAGAGAGGTATTTCTACTATTCCACCACAAATATTAAAAGAGTGACAAAATAACTGAATTCATTTCATTCAAGAGAGGGAGCCTACTTGGTTGATCAAGTATGACAGCCAACATGCTTCTTGAATGAAAGAAATATGCTCGTCCAAATTAGGGAAAGTTAATCACATGTCTGGTTACACTGCCAGCTCATGCCTTTCAAAATCCTAAATGGGAGACTTGGTTAAAAATTAAAATGAAATGTAATGTTTGTTTGTTTGAATGTGGTGAGATAGAAGAAAGATCTCTCTATAGAGATAAGCTATGTCTATCTTCTGTATAAAAGATTTGACTTTTTAGCTGGCTTGAATGAGGCCCAAGCTTGAGGCTTTTTGATTGATTTATTTGACTCTGGGAGATAACCTTACTGGGGAGAATTTAAACTAAGGAGTTTTTGTGTTCTGTACAAAGCCCAGAATTGAGGCTGACTCTAGTTGGAGAGTGTTTATTTGATGGACTTTTATTTGGTGTTCTGTACAAAGCCCAGAATTGTTGCTGACTCTACTTAGGGAGACTCTATTTGTGTGCCTTGCATGAAGCCCAAGGTTGTGGCTAACTGCTGAGGATAACTGAGTTTTTTTTTTAGACTATGGATGACTATATTTTGTGTGCCTTGTACAAAGCCCAAGGTTGTGGCTGACTCTTACTGAGGATGGTTATTAATTTGTGCGTTGTATGAAGCCCAAGGTTGTGGCTACTCTAGCTTGGGGGATATTATTTTCTGCCTTGTACAAAGCCCAAGGTTGTGGCGGACTTTTAAAGAAACTGAGTATGGAAGACTCTATGGGGAAAAGATCCTAGAGATTAGGAATCTTTGACACAGGGAAATATGGTTTATCTGCCTTGTACAAAGCCCAAGGTTGTGGCTAAAAAATGAAAGACTCACTGGGGGAGTTTTATTCTGCTAGAGGTTTTAACAAACTAATTTATTATTTTTATGTTTTTGGAAGCTAACCCTTTCCAGGGATTTTGACTCAGCTGGAGAAATTGACTATTAAAAGACTGAATTTTTATCATGTTTTTTGCAGGCTGACCCTTTCCAGGGGTTTTTGTTGAAATGAATGAATGTGTGGAGGCTAACCCTTTCCAGGGGTTTTTATTAAAATGGAAGAATGATTGGAGGCTAACCCTTTCCAGGGTTTTTTATTAAAATGGATGGCAGAAAGATTATCTAGTGGAGACTTCTTGTTTTAAAGCCCAAGATTAAGGCTGACTCTTGCTGGTGATAAGCAAATATGGATCCTAGACTCTGCTAAGGAAGATTGATGAAGATAAGGGTGACAGAGACTGTCCATGTCTCTCATTCCAAAAAGTGTACTCAATATGAGATTGAGACAATCTTAGCTTGTTTAAAGTCTGGTTTAAAGAATAGAAGAAACTCACCAGGATAGGCTAAAAGGTAACTAAAGACCTGTTCCTATGTTTATAAGAAACATGATGGGTCCTTGTATACAAGCTCAAGAGGAAGCTGGAAATGCTTGTAAGAAGCATGTGGGTCCTTGTACAAAGCCCAAGAGGAGGCTAATCGAGGGTCATCGAGGGTCCTTGTTATAGCACAAGAGAAAGCTATGTGGTTTTGAACTTATTTTGGATTTAAGCAAATGGGTAAGAGGTTTCACCGGGAATAATTCCTCTTTGGGTGGATGTGTCCTATTTTGAGTTCTAAGGCTTTTACCGAGATGTTTCACCGGGAATAATTCATCTTGGGGGTTTGAACTACAGATCTCTAATTAGGAAAGAGCCTTCACCGGGAAGACATTCTCAATCCTAGGCCATATTCCTATAATATATATAGTTTAACTGTCCTAGGGTTTACACTCAAACGTAGTTCTAATATATATATATAAACAGTTCTATATTTGACAGTAATTTAAATAAAGACTGTAAATTGAAAGCTTGTAAAGCCTAACCTGGATGGAGTGGAGGCCTTTGAAGAAGTATGTACAAAGCCTTACCAGCAATTTTTGTTGTTTTGTTGATAACAGTTGTATATTTATTATAAACAGTTAAAGGTTTTTGAAAACAGAAGAAGTGAAGATGGACAAAGGTCACATAGGTATCTGAAGAGTTTCACCGGGAATAATGCCCTTCAAATACCAGAAGAATGTTTTGAAAACAGAAAGGAGATTTTGTAAATACAGTTTTTGAAAACAAACTATGAAAAGAAAAAGGTGCTGGGACTTACACTCTAATAGAGGCCCAATGAGAATGATTTACTGTTTATGAAAACAGTTGAAAAAAGATTGAAATGATATAAGGTTTTGTTGTTTGAAAACCTTAATCATCTGTTTAATCGGAGACTGAAAACAGTTTTGAACACTTGACAAAAGTCAACTTAATTAAGGCAAAGATGAAATCTATACCTAATTAAGACCTAAATAATTAGGGTTTTATCATAAAATTATTCACAAAATAATTAGGTTAAAACAAAATGAAAATATATATTTTCAAAGTATTTAAGAAAACACTTAAAACATACTATTTTAAACCTAATAAAAATATATGAAATAAATAATATTTTTTATGATTTTTTGATTATTCACAAAATAGATATATTAAATAACAAGTGTGTGAAAAATGAGGTGGAAATGGATTTATTTGATAGGTTAAATAATTGTGTGAAGTTTGTGAATAAAACAAAGAAAAATAGTGGTAAAAAATTGGGTTTGTCTCCTCCAAGGTTTGAACACACGCCCTCTAAGTCACCAGCTCAAAATAACACCACTGAGCCAACGCGCGCTTGGTGATTATAACACACACCCATTTGGTTATGTTTCAAAACAAGTGACAAATCATTGAAAAATAAAAGAAATAAAAAGTCTGGGGCGAGGGGGATTCGAACCCCAGACTTGAGGCATGAGGAGACTAAGGGCGTATGTGAGGCCACTAGGGCAAACGATGAATTCGTTTATAAAATGCATACCATTCAAAATAAAATAAACCTAGCCCATGGATTTGAATTTCGCGCGCCACCATAGTCATCTTCTTCCTCGAGCTCAAAGATTTTCAAATTTTTAACTCTCTGGTTTCTCAACTAAATGGCATGATGTAAACATCAATCTTGCTCTAAATTTTCTCACGAATCCAGATATGTAACTAACATTTATTTATATTAACTATAGCTACCTAATTTCTCAGAAAATATGAAGAATATATGAACCCTAAATTTAAAATTAAATGACAAACAAGATGAATAAATGAATGATGATAGAGGGTTTTCAATCCTCTGATGAGCTGAACAAGATAGTATCGAGCTTTATCACAAAGAGTACTTAAATTAAAGAGGTGTGTAACTCGGTGAACTGACTTTTATTTTTTATAAGCAACAATGTTGCGGTGAAGCATGAGCCGCCACCGACTTTTATTTTGTCCAATGTTAGGAAAGGTAAAAAGTACAGAAAAAGACCTTTTGAAAAGAAAACGGGCTCGGGGGGTAAGTTATGAAAAGGGAAGGTGCAAGCACCCTTTTCATCCGTAGTTATCTACGGGCTCTTAGTTTGCTTAGCTCATGTTTGTTTTTGTTTGTTTGAAAAGAGTTTTTGGAATAAAAGGACTTTAGCTTAAAAGCGTAGCCTTTGTTTTTGAAAGGATTGTGAAAGCAGTTTTGGATTTGAGCAAGCAATCTAAGAGCACTACCTTAATAGTTGGTCTTTTCTATGCTTTTTAAAGTTCCTAGGACCATCCATACTATATGGAGTAGGTAGTCCCTGTTATATTGGACGTGCGGGTCATCGAAGGGTCATCGAGGTCGTTTGAAGGCAACAAATAGAGGTACCTTTAGCAAATTCGAAGGGACAATCATCATTTCGTAGGCAACCATTCGAGGGACAAGATCACATATTCATAGGCAACATCGAGGGTCATCGAGGGACCATGATCTTTGATGATTTTGTAATCGAGGGACGTTTGCTATTGGATACCTCTATATTCGAGGGACACGACCATTATTCATAAGGCAACCAAGAGGAGAGTACCCTAGAGGTGCAAGTGTGGATTAGTGTTTATTTTCAGATATTTATCTTTGAAGTTAAGTTAGCTAGCGTCCAGTTATTATCTTTCCATACAATCCTATTAGTCATACATCTAAACAGGTATGTTGCAGTTTATATAGTGCAGAAAGTAAATGTCCTACGCTATTACATCGCCTCGGGGATTGGGGAGTTACAATAAAAACCAACGGGGATAAAATTATTACAGATCCCAAATGAAATTAAAAATATACGATAATTAAATGAAGTTGTAAATGTCCATGATAATAGTCCAGTGCCTCAAAGTGTACCTCATAACTAAAACAACATGTTAGTAATAAAATACCAAAATAATGTATGAGAAAATGGTAAAAATATGAACAAACATGGATCAAAATTACCAAACAAACATATTAAATTCGCATTAAGAGATATTGGATCGGTTGAGTGAATTTTGACTTGAAAAGAAAATGTTTTTGTCCTTTTTATTTTTGATTAGTGATTTATGTATAAGGTTAATGCTTTAATCTAATAGTCAACCTAAATAACCTAATTGATTTAATTATACTACTAAGTTAATTAATAAAAAACAAATGAAACTAAAAAAAAAAGTTAATTAACTTCATGAAACTAACTAAACGTAAAGGTATCTTTAGTATTTGTTTTTCTTGAATAAATTAATTAATTAAAATTAAAAGAATACAAAAGAATTAGATCTAAACTTTCATGCTAAGATTAGGCTTAACATGAAATTTCATAAGGCCCATTAAGAATTATATCATTATACCATAAGAATAATAAAATAAACTTCACAAATAAAATAATAATGAAAATAAATATAATATACATAAAAACAACAGTAAAAGAATCAGGAAGGCTGAGAAATCACGTGAACCACATCCACCACTTTTCAAACGGAAAAACAAATTCCTCTCAAAAATTGAAATAAAAGAAAAGGCAACCATGGAAGTTTGTTTTTCCTCTCTAATCTTCTTTTCTCCTGATCTCATTTCTCACAATCCAAATTCAACATAAATCATAACATAACAATAGATCAAACCGAAAATAAGGAGTAAACAAAAGAGTTACCGAATCGGAGATCTACGGCGGCCGGAGAGCGGTGATCAGAATCGGAAGTGCGATCGAAGGATCTGTGGATGGCGTCGATTCATGGGCTGAAGGTAGTCGTCGGTACTTGTGGTCGGAGCGGTAGTTTCACGTGGCTCTCTCTCGATCTTCTCTTGCTGCTCTATTTTCTGCACACAAAAAAAAAAGAACAACAACTTGTACTTGTTATTTTACTTGATGGTTCATGGTGGTGAGCTTTTGGACCTGAACTTGAAATCATGGTTAAAGGTTTGGTTTGGATTTGATTAATTATTTGATTAACTATTGTTACGGGTTAGTGTTTTCTGGAAATCAAAACATGAAGAACTAAGTGGATTGTATTAACATGTTTGAAAAATATATGTATTATTATTTGTATGTAAAAAACAAGAAAATAATAGCTTTCTAATATGAAACAAGATGGGGTGAAGAACTGTTAGGTTTAAAAAGAATATTAATAACCTTATAAATTATTAGGTGAAAAATGTTATCATCATACATTCATCATATGATGTAAACCGTAAACAACTTAAAATTAAAAAGAATGATATAATTGAAAAATAAAAGGTGGGTTAACGAAAATGACCATCAGTTTATCATCATATCATATGGTTAAAATAAATTAGAAAGAATATTGTGGGGGGCCTCATATAAAATCATCGGCCAAAGGATAATAGTTTTTTTAAAAAGAGTTTTTTGAAAGTGTGCAAAAAGGTTTTAGGAATAAGAAAGTTAGAAGTTTTGAGAATTATTGATTAGGATTAGAAAATTGTTAGTGAAAAAGAGATGGTGGAGAGAAAGTTAGAAGTTTTGAGAATTATTGATTAGGATTAGAAAATTGTTAGTGAAAAAGAGATGGTGGAGAGGTGCCTTTTTATAGACTGGAAATTAGGTTAAAACAATCCTAAAAAGGAAAATAATATTAGTATTAATCAATAAATCAATCAAATAATATCATGATTTTTTTTATGAAAAGATGACACTATTTTGACCAATCAAAGGCTAACATGACACAATATGACCAATAGGAAACAACTATGACAAGAATGGAAAATATTTAATTCTTTTTTTGGAATTTTTGGTCTATTTTTGATAAAATATGCATAAAATAAATTAAGAATTATTATTAAAAAAAGGCCTAAAATAGGAAAACGAAAATTAAATATTAAAGTGATAAAAATGTATTTTTTTGTGATTTTTGAATATAACATGAAAATAAAATTAAAACTTAAAGTTAGAAGCAAACAGGGAAAATGTTAGAAGTGAGATTTGAACCCGGGACCCTTTCCTTGCAAACTCTACTTCCTTACCAATTGTGCTATATTATTTATTCGAAATAAAAAGCCAATTGAAAGTATACGAAGCATCGGTAAGCATTTTGCTATTTATTAAAATATAATAATTTAAAAGTAAACTATTATATTTTAAAATAGACTTTAAATCGAATATTTATAAAATTCAGGATGTCAATGTAAATGAACCCGAGATTTTATAAAATCCAATTTTTGAAATAGTTTCGAAAATTTTGTCACTAAAAAGTGTGGGCAAATTTTGGGGTATGACAGCTGCCCCTGTTCAATTATCTTAAACCTGAAGATGTAGAGTGGTTTGTATGCCAGTCGGTATCTGAAGGTGGAAGATGATTGAACACTAGAAGACCAATAAATTTGCCCTAGCTGAAGTAGGGACTTTTGTCGGAGATGGGCTTGAAGATGCCATCCAGGTGTTTGGAGAAGATGTATGATGGAGATGGGCTTGAAGATGCCATCTGATTTGATGTACTTAAGAGTCAGAACGTGTCGTACGTTAGACTGTTTCTGAGGAAAATACCTAGGTTGAGTCGTACGTTAGACTGGGTCTAGCTTGCATCAGCAGATGTTTGGAAAACCGTGCGTTAGGTTGAAGAAATGAGTCGTGTGTTAGGTTGGAGGATAAGTCGTGTGTTAGACTGATCCCCTGTGTTGAGGAGTATTTGAATGTTGATCGTGTCATTACCGTTTGTAGTAGATGAATTAGATCTTTGAGAGTTGGTCGTGTCAGCACCGTTCGTAGTGCCTGAATTAGACTTTAGGAAATAGTTGATCGTGTCCACACCGTTCGTGATGATGGAATTAGATTCTTTAGAGGTTTGATCGTGTCAGTACCATTCGTAGTAACTGAATTGGATCTTTGAAAATGACCGTGTCATTACCGTTCGTGGTAAATGAATTAGATCTTGGAAAGATGATCGTGTCTATACCGTTCGTGATGATAGAATTAGATCTCTTTAAAAGTCGATCGTGTCAGCACCGTTCGTGATAACCGAATTAGATCTTGGGGAGATAATCGTGTCTACATCGTTCGTGATGATAGAATTAGATTCTCCTGTCGTGTCAGTACCGTTCGTAGTAACTGAATTAGACTGGGAAGGTTAGTGATCGTGTCTACACCGTTCGTGATGATAGAATTAGATCTCTGGGAGTTGATCGTGTCAGTACCGTTCGTAGTAACTGAACTAGATCTTTGAAAATGACCGTGTCATTACCGTTTGTGGTAAATGAATTAGATCTTTGAGCGTTGACCGTGTCAGTACCGTTCGTAGTAACTGAATTAGATCTTTGAAAGTGATCATGTCATTACCGTTCGTGGTAAATGAATTAGATCTTCGAGCGTTGACCGTGTCAGTACCATTTGTAGTAACTGAATTAGATCTTGGAAAGTTGGAGATTTTGTTCATTTGTCTGTACCTGTATTCTGAAAAAGGGTAAGGTTAATCTCTATGCAATGCCATGATGCATGGGTTATATAATGAGTCACTCAAAATAAATGAGAAACTTTGCATGTTATGTATGAGTTCATTATGAGGTAATGCATGCAGTGAATGAATATGTTTATGACATATGATATGTGAATATGATTTATGTTGTCTTGATTTGAGAAAATAAATCACTATGTCCTTGTAATTTTGTTGTCTGATCTTGTTTTGAAGATGCTCAGCTGGGGATTTATGATTTCTGCTTGGGGATGAGAACCATTTGAATGATTGATCTTGATGTACCCTGACTGGGGATAGGATATGAATAGACCATGTTAGGAGGAGAGCAAAGTGTTGGAGAAGCGGTAGCGTTGAAGATGTAAACTCTGTTGGGGAGCCATGTCTTTGTCGGGACGAGAGTATTTGAAGGTATCTTCTTAGTGATTACTTTGTGGGGATATTGTTGTGAAAACAACTTTGTGGGTAAGATCCCTTGAGATTTCAATTTTCATTGCCCCCATGTCACTTGCTGTTGGAAAACATTTTCTTAACCATATGTGGCCCTTTGCATGGGGAAGTCTATTTTTTCCCGGATTTGGTAACCTGGTATACTTGATTCTTGAGATTACTAGAATCAGAACTTCAAAGGAGATACTGATCTTGCTGCTAGTAGCTAAATAGCTTTTGCTGAGATTTGTGACTAATGCAACATGCCCCAAGTGATAGGCTTGCCTCTCTGACTGTTTAGTGCCTTTGAAAGATTCTATGAATCTTGACTTGATTGCCCCAGATGAATGAGATAATAACATGTTATGCCCCTTGTATATACAAGCTTTTGACTGACTGAGTCAGGCGTATGAGACGTTTCTGTAGCTTTATTTGTCAGGGGGACTTTCTGAGATCCGTGCTATCATAAGCAACATGCCCCTGTATTATGAACTTAGGAATCATGCCCCTGATTGACCAGGATTGGAGGTAATTTCAGCTGTGCTTGGGTGAAGGCTCCTAGTTATTCAGCAGTTTTGAGGGATCCTTTAAATCTTGGCCTGATTGCCCCAGATATCTGAACGCTTACTCTATGGAGTATTTCGACCGCTTTTGTGCCCCTGAGGGTGATCATAATTTAAGATGTTCATGCTCGAGCTCAACGCAGTTCTGAAGACAACTTGTCCCTTGAGATGATTAAACTTTTCATCAGCAACTCATGATGGAAGCTTTCCTGGTGTCAAAAACTTGTTCATATGCAAAGAATGTTTAGTATGAGAAATATAAATCTAATGCAAAGTTCATGTTTGTCCTGAAGTTTAAAAAAGAATTTTTTTTTTAAAGGATGTCAAACATCGATTTTTTTTTTGAAAGATGGTGTGATACCAACTCAAGCGTTTAGCAAAACTCCTAGGAGTCGGTTTACCGTATTCTCGTTTACAGTATGCTTTCGAATTAACCCTGCTTCAATTAGGACTTTTGAGGGTTGTAATGTGGCCAAGTTCACGGTTTTAGAAGAAAGGATTTTTAGGCTCAAAATTTTATTGGCGCCCACCCCCTTCGTGATGTTCTTCAACCTAAGTTCAGTTAACTTGACGCGAGCATTCATCCTTCAAGAGGAGCTTGAGACGTACGATTGAGGAGTCGATGAGGTGTCTGGACATGGCAGTCACTTACCTTTTATTCTTGGTGTCTGATCACACGATCTTTAAGGATCTTTTTTGTTTTCCTAACTTTTGCCTGGACAATTTCTTTTGAATTTCAGGTTTGCAGTCCAGCGGGAAGCCCTAATTTTTGCCTAAGTCACTTGTTTTCAAGTTTGTTGACTTAGCGGGCTTTACTTTCTCCTCTTTTTTTTTCTTTTCTTTTTTTGAATAAGTCGTATGATCCTAAGATGTCTTTGATGCGTTAGAGAGATAATGACTGCCTCATTTCTTGGCTGACGAATGATAGTCGTTGTTGTATCGTCATATTTTAACCTCCTATTGTGCGAGAGATGACCATTGCGGTCTCGACTTTTTCTCAACCTTTTGAAGGATAACCATTTTTGTTTCCTTAGGTGCGAGCTCCTGATGAATTTTGAATGCTCAACCAGGTTAACTGAACACTACCCTGCCCCTAGGTTAAATGTGAGGGTTTTTTCGTATAGAAAAGAAACTCCTACTTCAAGGCTCAAAGGGGTTGACAAGGGATTAACTTCCTTATATCTCCAGTGTTTAGGGATTTGAAACAATGCCTGTACATCATCAACGGGGTTTTACTCGAAAGCACACCATTTGAGATTATTGGTATTATGTGTTCGTCATTCTCCCTTTAGAGTCATCATGCTTTATCACTGAGAGTTTGGTATCACAAGCAAATAAGAACATATTAGAGCGAGGGCGAATGAATTTTTTCAAGACAAACATATCCAATGCATCGTTATTATAGTTCAAAAACAAACAAGTATTGCATATAGACAGTATTGAACAAGAACAAGAAAGATTACGCATGAAAATGCATGAGAAATTACGAATTGCCAACATTGAGGAGATTTTCTCCGTATGGACTTATTGCTTCAGAAGGTCCATTGAGTCGACGGAGAACTTCAAATCTGGCCTGCAGGTGAGAATATGATAGCCTTTGCATCAATCAGGTCTTTTACCTTATCTCGGACTAGTTGGCAATTATCGATCGACTGACCAAGTGCCCCAGAGAGGAAACCAAACCAAGTGTTCGTATCTGAACTACAGAAGAAGATTCTGATGAAACCACAAAGGAGTTGTAAGTATCAAGCTTTAGGTATTTGAGGCAGAAAATGATAAGCTCGTTGTCTGGAAACCTGTTATGCAATGATATGTATGCAAATGCGTATGCAATGTTTTCAAGGATCTTTCTGGAACCCAATTTGCAACATTGAAATGTAGTTGCAGTTTGTTGAAACCTTTTGATTTTCGTCTTTGAACGTCCTTCTACAAGAATCAAGCTCACCATATCCAATGGGTCATAGCCTCTGATTCGGGGTATGATACTTTTGAGCTTAAAAGCATGTGGCTAAAGGAAAATAAATCCTCTTGCCCCTTGATAGGAACTGTGCCCTTGAGTTTGAAGGCATCTGGCTAGAGGAAAATAAATCCTCTTGCCCCTTGATAGGAACTGTACCTTTGAGTTTGAAGGCATCTGGCTAGAGGAAAATAAATCCTCTTGCCCCTCGTCAGAAGTTTAGGCTCTTGATAGGCTTTCCATAGTACCTGGAAAGTATGCACCATGAATTCTTAAGATCCTTGAAAAAGGTTAGTAAACATGTTTGGTAAAAACATAAGGTAATATGGACAAGGGAGTCCTACACATAAAACCTGCAAGGAAATCAAATCGTTAGGGTATGAAAAAAAAAATCCTGCAAGAAGATCAAGTTGTTAGGGTATAACAAATCCTGCAAGGAGATCAATTTGTTAGGGTACACACAAATCCTGCAAGGAAACCAAACGGTTAGGGTATAAACGAACCTTGCAAGGAAACCAAACGGTTAGATAATAAATACAAACAAGTCACACAAGTAGCCTTAGGTTTAAAGGCTTGCATGGAGTCCATAGGTAAGTACCCTCCCCAATGAAGTTTAGTTGGCTCATCCTGTCCTAAATAAAGATCGGGTTCTAAGGAGCTCATATCATTGACCTTTCTCGAAGGCGCTTATCTCAGTTCGGCGATCGAATCACCAACCGAAAAGGTCCCGAAAGTCCAGTCCATATGAGTGTAGCTTCGAGTATCAACCAACTTCAGTCGGAACTAAAGCCAGCCATCTCGCTACTTTCTAATAGGCCAAAGTCAAGTTCAACTAGGGTTCTAGGGGCAAATTAGTGCTTAATGACACCACGCAGCAGCCAAGTGTTTCCTCAAGTCGGATCCCAAGGAACACCAGGACAAACAAATGTGTCACACTAACGATGGCCACCATATCAACCACATCAGTATACGCTGTGCAGTCTCCTTGGTTTCATGCCATTTACCTAAGGTACTCAGATCCGGGTTAGGATCTATCACACAAGCAAATACCCAAGCAATACCCTTTAAAAGTAAAGCAAACAAAACAAACAAGCAAGTATAAATATGAACTAAGCTCTAAGGTAACCCCTCTTTTAATTTGTCCCCAGCAGAGTCGCCAGTTCTGTAACTCGGTGAACTGACTTTTATTTTTTATAAGCAACAATGTTGCGGTGAAGCATGAGCCGCCACCGACTTTTATTTTGTCCAATGTTAGGAAAGGTAAAAAGTACAGAAAAAGACCTTTTGAAAAGAAAACGGGCTCGGGGGGTAAGTTATGAAAAGGGAAGGTGCAAGCACCCTTTTCATCCGTAGTTATCTACGGGCTCTTAGTTTGCTTAGCTCATGTTTGTTTTTGTTTGTTTGAAAAGAGTTTTTGGAATAAAAGGACTTTAGCTTAAAAGCGTAGCCTTTGTTTTTGAAAGGATTGTGAAAGCAGTTTTGGATTTGAGCAAGCAATCTAAGAGCACTACCTTAATAGTTGGTCTTTTCTATGCTTTTTAAAGTTCCTAGGACCATCCATACTATATGGAGTAGGTAGTCCCTGTTATATTGGACGTGCGGGTCATCGAAGGGTCATCGAGGTCGTTTGAAGGCAACAAATAGAGGTACCTTTAGCAAATTCGAAGGGACAATCATCATTTCGTAGGCAACCATTCGAGGGACAAGATCACATATTCATAGGCAACATCGAGGGTCATCGAGGGACCATGATCTTTGATGATTTTGTAATCGAGGGACGTTTGCTATTGGATACCTCTATATTCGAGGGACACGACCATTATTCATAAGGCAACCAAGAGGAGAGTACCCTAGAGGTGCAAGTGTGGATTAGTGTTTATTTTCAGATATTTATCTTTGAAGTTAAGTTAGCTAGCGTCCAGTTATTATCTTTCCATACAATCCTATTAGTCATACATCTAAACAGGTATGTTGCAGTTTATATAGTGCAGAAAGTAAATGTCCTACGCTATTACATCGCCTCGGGGATTGGGGAGTTACAATAAAAACCAACGGGGATAAAATTATTACAGATCCCAAATGAAATTAAAAATATACGATAATTAAATGAAGTTGTAAATGTCCATGATAATAGTCCAGTGCCTCAAAGTGTACCTCATAACTAAAACAACATGTTAGTAATAAAATACCAAAATAATGTATGAGAAAATGGTAAAAATATGAACAAACATGGATCAAAATTACCAAACAAACATATTAAATTCGCATTAAGAGATATTGGATCGGTTGAGTGAATTTTGACTTGAAAAGAAAATGTTTTTGTCCTTTTTATTTTTGATTAGTGATTTATGTATAAGGTTAATGCTTTAATCTAATAGTCAACCTAAATAACCTAATTGATTTAATTATACTACTAAGTTAATTAATAAAAAACAAATGAAACTAAAAAAAAAAGTTAATTAACTTCATGAAACTAACTAAACGTAAAGGTATCTTTAGTATTTGTTTTTCTTGAATAAATTAATTAATTAAAATTAAAAGAATACAAAAGAATTAGATCTAAACTTTCATGCTAAGATTAGGCTTAACATGAAATTTCATAAGGCCCATTAAGAATTATATCATTATACCATAAGAATAATAAAATAAACTTCACAAATAAAATAATAATGAAAATAAATATAATATACATAAAAACAACAGTAAAAGAATCAGGAAGGCTGAGAAATCACGTGAACCACATCCACCACTTTTCAAACGGAAAAACAAATTCCTCTCAAAAATTGAAATAAAAGAAAAGGCAACCATGGAAGTTTGTTTTTCCTCTCTAATCTTCTTTTCTCCTGATCTCATTTCTCACAATCCAAATTCAACATAAATCATAACATAACAATAGATCAAACCGAAAATAAGGAGTAAACAAAAGAGTTACCGAATCGGAGATCTACGGCGGCCGGAGAGCGGTGATCAGAATCGGAAGTGCGATCGAAGGATCTGTGGATGGCGTCGATTCATGGGCTGAAGGTAGTCGTCGGTACTTGTGGTCGGAGCGGTAGTTTCACGTGGCTCTCTCTCGATCTTCTCTTGCTGCTCTATTTTCTGCACACAAAAAAAAAAGAACAACAACTTGTACTTGTTATTTTACTTGATGGTTCATGGTGGTGAGCTTTTGGACCTGAACTTGAAATCATGGTTAAAGGTTTGGTTTGGATTTGATTAATTATTTGATTAACTATTGTTACGGGTTAGTGTTTTCTGGAAATCAAAACATGAAGAACTAAGTGGATTGTATTAACATGTTTGAAAAATATATGTATTATTATTTGTATGTAAAAAACAAGAAAATAATAGCTTTCTAATATGAAACAAGATGGGGTGAAGAACTGTTAGGTTTAAAAAGAATATTAATAACCTTATAAATTATTAGGTGAAAAATGTTATCATCATACATTCATCATATGATGTAAACCGTAAACAACTTAAAATTAAAAAGAATGATATAATTGAAAAATAAAAGGTGGGTTAACGAAAATGACCATCAGTTTATCATCATATCATATGGTTAAAATAAATTAGAAAGAATATTGTGGGGGGCCTCATATAAAATCATCGGCCAAAGGATAATAGTTTTTTTAAAAAGAGTTTTTTGAAAGTGTGCAAAAAGGTTTTAGGAATAAGAAAGTTAGAAGTTTTGAGAATTATTGATTAGGATTAGAAAATTGTTAGTGAAAAAGAGATGGTGGAGAGAAAGTTAGAAGTTTTGAGAATTATTGATTAGGATTAGAAAATTGTTAGTGAAAAAGAGATGGTGGAGAGGTGCCTTTTTATAGACTGGAAATTAGGTTAAAACAATCCTAAAAAGGAAAATAATATTAGTATTAATCAATAAATCAATCAAATAATATCATGATTTTTTTTATGAAAAGATGACACTATTTTGACCAATCAAAGGCTAACATGACACAATATGACCAATAGGAAACAACTATGACAAGAATGGAAAATATTTAATTCTTTTTTTGGAATTTTTGGTCTATTTTTGATAAAATATGCATAAAATAAATTAAGAATTATTATTAAAAAAAGGCCTAAAATAGGAAAACGAAAATTAAATATTAAAGTGATAAAAATGTATTTTTTTGTGATTTTTGAATATAACATGAAAATAAAATTAAAACTTAAAGTTAGAAGCAAACAGGGAAAATGTTAGAAGTGAGATTTGAACCCGGGACCCTTTCCTTGCAAACTCTACTTCCTTACCAATTGTGCTATATTATTTATTCGAAATAAAAAGCCAATTGAAAGTATACGAAGCATCGGTAAGCATTTTGCTATTTATTAAAATATAATAATTTAAAAGTAAACTATTATATTTTAAAATAGACTTTAAATCGAATATTTATAAAATTCAGGATGTCAATGTAAATGAACCCGAGATTTTATAAAATCCAATTTTTGAAATAGTTTCGAAAATTTTGTCACTAAAAAGTGTGGGCAAATTTTGGGGTATGACAAGGTGGAGTTCAAAAACTTACCTCTGAAAATGGAGGTCGTGAGGATGATGAGGAGCACCTGGGCTTGTATGAGTGATCCTAAAAGCTTCCTTGGGACTCAGTGATGCTAACTGAATGCTTATTGTGACTTCAATCCTTCTGAATTGCTCTACCCGACACCTTCAATTTGAGCTTCAAGTGGACATGGAGGGTGATGAATCTTGAGTTACAGATGAGCTGCAGCCATCTGAACAGTTTCACTATGACCTAAGGAATGTGTCTGGATGCTTGGCTTCGTTGGAAACCTTCTGAATTGCTCTATGGACCTCCAACTGCAACAGCTCCAAAGTGAGAGCAACAATGGTGGTCTTCCACCTACAGAAGTGAACCAGGTGCTTGGATCACCTCAAATGAGCCCCCTTGAGATGTTAGAATGCTTACTTTCCAAAGAGAAGCTCTGGTTTGAAGAAAACGATTCTTCTTGCCAAAGAACTTTGAAAAACCATAAGCATGAGAAGAGAAAGAGAAAGCAAGGAATATGGTTGCTTTGGTGTGTTTTCTGAATGAGAAAGAGCCCTCTATTTATAGGCAAATGGTTCAGTACTGATTGAGAGAGTGAGCTTGCTTAATGAGGTTGATTTGGTTTCTTGGCTATGAAGGAATTTCAAAAATATCCAAAATGCAATGATGAGAATTTTGATTCCATTTGATCAATCCCCTAGCCCTCGATTTTGCTTGATCTTAGGGGACAATTCTGAGACAGAAATGAGCTCTAATTGGTTGGTGAGAAGATTCCTTGGGTGATTCATCAATTTGCCATAAATTCCCAAATGTAATCATTACATAATCACATGTTCTTGTTTTGGGAATCTTCCTCAATTCTTATGCTATGGTGAAAATGAATGCATGGCATGTTTTCAGATGTGTTATGGGTCGTGTAGCATCCATAAGTGAGGTCATGTGCACAAAATTTCAAAGTTCAAAAATGAGGCATGACCTATAATTTCACTTCATGAGACCAACTTTGAACAAGCATAACTCTTAGCTCAAAATTAATTTGGAGAAGGTTGAACACAATTTGGAAAGCCCTAAACATCTACTTCAAATCATTAGTTTATGGTTTCTTCAGAATCCTTTGGCAAATTTGTGAAAAATGAGGCCAAAGTTGGAAGAAAACTAGGTTAAAATACTTAGAAAATTTTCTAAGTCTTTATGACCTAAAACTTCAAAATTTCCAAATCTCTTAAATGGTTGATCTTTTGAAAAAAGTTGCTATGTAAGATGTTGTTTTATTTTGCAAGATCTACAACTTTCATGATGGAAGTTTTTTGAGTTGTGTAGGTGAAATTTTGAGTTCCCACAATGCCCTCAAAAACCCTAATTCCCGACTTTTTGCTCCTTGGTGAATCTCTTTGAATTTCTTTGGTCAAATGACTTTAATAACCATATATTGATGATATTGATCTTTAAAAGTCATGGTTTGACCAAAAACCTTAAAAGTCAAGGGTGATCCTATACAGTTGACTTTTTTCTAATAAAGTGAGATTTTGGACTTTTGTGTGGGATCAAGCTCTCCTCCTCAAATGGGTGATGTAAATGGATTATATTGAGGTAGTAGAAGTCCTTGAACCATGTCTTGAGTTTTGGATCCATGTCCTGATTAAAAGTCAACCATCCAGGTGAATTAGGTCAAAAACCCTAATTGTCGACCAGATGAAATTGATGATTGTGGATCTTGGATTGGAGTGTAATGCCCAATGGATGTTGTCATATGAGCTATTTGAAGATGATTGATGCCTTTGAGTGATGCCCTGGAGTTTTCTAGGGTTTCCCAAATGTGATCCCTGATTTTAGTCCTTGATGGGGGCTCAAAACCCTAGACTGGGTATCAGATGAATAAGTGACTGCTCTGAGTATCTATTTTGTCTTTGATGAAAAGTCTAAAAGATATGACATCTCAGGGGGTCAAAAATTAGGGTATGACACATCCAATCCTGTATTCTATTCCCGAATGAAACACATCGCCATCGCCTATCACTTTGTTCGGGAGAATGTGCAACACGGCATTGTCCGGGTAACCCATGTGTCCATAGGCGACCAGCTCGCCGATATTTTGACGAAGCCTCTTCACCGTCCACAGTTTGAGTCCATAATCAACAAGGTCGGACTTTCCCGAAGGCTGTCCGGCTTGCGGGGCCGTGTTAGAGAATCAAATTAATCTTATTTAGCCTTTTCATTTTATGTTATTTATTCAAATAAACTCAGTCAATGTTGTTCTTAATTTTATGCTGAATATGTGGCGTGTAAGTTATGTTAGTGGCCTTATGGAGATATTTTAGCAAATCTTTGAAACTGTCATATTTACTGTGTATAAGTAGGAAATTTCAATTAATAAAATATCAGAAAACTTCTACAATATATCCTTAACCTATAACATTCTCGAAGATTAAGCTATTCAATTTCTTACTGGTTTGAATTACAACTTTTCTATGGTGAAAACTCAGATGTTATTAATTGAATCTTTGCCATCCATTAACAAGATTTATTCTTTGGTGGCCTAAGAAGAAAGAAATATTGTTCCAAAATCTGTTCTTGATAAGTCTAATTTGCTAGCAAATTCCATTGATGCTAAGAGAGCACATGGTCATGGTAGCAGTTCTTTTGGTAAGACTAACTTCAAGGTACTGCACACACTGCAACAAACATGGTCACGCCATTGATTTTTGTTATCGAATAAATGATCACCCTCAGTTAAACAAGTCTTATGCAAGGTTTTGAGAATAACCGAGGAAATAAGTTAATTAATTAATTTTATATATATATATATATATATATATATATATATATATATATATATATATATATATATATATATATATAAAACCCCATATTCTTAAAAATTCATGCAAAAGATAATACTCATTTAAAAATTAATAGAAAAAAAAAAGACATCTGAAAATATTAAATTCGTAATTCAAAATAAATTTTAAAAGTGAAAAGGGAAAGTCGCCAACTTAGAAATAGTAACCCTTGGTCCCTAAGCCAATTGAAAAATAAATTAATAAAGAAAATGCAGTATCTTGAATTTGAAGCAAGGTCTTTGGTAGATATATTCCCTCGGTTTCGGGAATAACTGAGGCTATAGGTTATATATATTTTTTAAAATTATTTATGGCGCTCCCAGTACATATACCCCTTGGTTATTGGTTGGTCGAGGTGAAAGCTTTGTCATGAAATGTATTATTTGTAGTAGTATGAATTTTAAGCTGATATCTTACTTTCGGAATTTTTCTTAAAATTCAACACAAATATTTTTATCTTTTGATTCAAGTGTTAGATCAGATTTCGGATACCAATTCTTAATCTAAGACACTTGTTAAATGCAAACTTTCTAAAACAACTTCTTAGGACTTCAGTGTTTGAGAACCATCTTTAAAGATGATCATAACTTTCACTTGATGACTCATCTTATTGGATATGTGTGTTAATTATTTCTTGTTCGATCTCGAAAAAATCTCCATGGATCATTTCAAGAGTGTCTCATACTTCCTTGGCCGAATTATAATTAAAAACAGAAAAGAACTCTTTAGTGCTTATAGCACTCATCAACAAATATTTAATTTTAAAACTGATTTTGATTTTTCTCTTATCATCTTTGGTCCAAATATTACCTTGTTTATTCATGTATTTGTTATTAATACAATTAGTAAGAAGAAATGGACCATTGATAATAAAATTCCAAAAAAAAAATTAAATCATTAGCTTTAATTAAAATTTCATTCAAACTTTTCATAAGTGAAACCTCTCACCATCAAACGGTGGATATTTATTTATGAAAAGTGCCTAGTTAAGAATAGAAGAGATTCATCATTCTACCTCCTAAGAAAATTTGTCTTATACCAGGAGTTAGGCTCTGATAAGTGTCAAAATTACCGATTTCACATATGCACTTATTAACTTATATCACAAGAAATCTTATGAAAAATCTTCAGTCTATCATAAAAAGAAGATAAAACATTTGCATGGACATTTTAACTATGTTATTCATGAATACAGGTGAAAATATCCAAGAAAGTCACAAAACATACAAGTTGAGTAGCAAAGGATTTGCTCAACAAAACCAGGGCTTGCCGAGCAAAGACATGACAAAAATAGGGGATTCTTTCTAAGAAAATATCGTCAGGTGAAGACACGGGCTCTCTAGGAAAACATACACGGTTCAAGATGACTTCCAATCCAAGTTACTTCATGGAAAAGCAATGTATTCTTGTTGGGAGAATTGACAAAGTTGTTGGGAGAAACACAGCGGTTTAAAGACCACTTGGCTAAGTTATTTTAAGGTGAAGAAAGGATTTGCTTGCCTGACGAAATGGGAGGCTCTATGGAATAAGTGAGGTGGCCAAAAGCCCACTTGGATAAGCTGAGCATGACTTGCTAGTGAAGAAAAGCAGGCTCTCTATGCGTGCTAATAATCCCGTTGGACAAAAATGTATGCTCATATCAGCTAATAATTTCGTTGGGCGAAAATGTATGCTTATATCCCTATAAATAGAGGTTACACTCATTCACAAAACATTCATTCATTCCATAATTAAGGATACATAGCAAAGAGAGAACATATTGTTGGTGATTTTAGTATCATCAATGCATTTTGGTAGTAATGTGATCTACTATAGGCCAATGCAATTATGCGTTAAGTTTGAAACGAGTTAGGGTAGTGCGGAGTGCACGCTCGTCGAACCAAACGCGTAATTGAATATGAATAATAGAAACGGGCATAACGTTTCGTTTGAATAGTTGCACTCGTTCCCAACGGACATAACGATTCGTTTGAATAGTTGCACCCGTTCCAACAGACATAACTGTTTCTGAAGAGGTGTGTCTATTCGCTTCTATTATTGGTCTCCTATATAAGGAGTCTTTTGGTCTCGATTTGGAACACGAAATTACATACTTCCTCTCTACATTCTGATCTGTTCTCCATTGTCAGAAACAGATTGTTCTTCAAGAATTATCCCCGCAAAGATTTCGTGAACCCAGACAAGAATAGGGTCGAAATACTTTGTTCGGAAAGTGAACGAACACGATTCTTGAAGATATCCAGGATTATCATACCATATTTCTAACAAACGAACAAAGTATTCTTTCTGATAATCATGGCTGGAGGAGGAAGCACCGTCAAGGAGATGACTAAAAGTTTCGGAAAATTGGATAAGTTTCAAGGACAACTTACATATGGTGAACACACGGAATATTTACATCATAAACCGGGTACATTTTATTGTTTCGTAGAAATTAGAGCATTGTGAAAATAACACCAAGATTTTAAATAAAAATAAATAAATATTTATATTAAAACATGGTTACCCATAGTATGATTTTCCCATTAATATCCAAAATATTGTGTATTAAAATAAATTGATCCTAAAAGTTTGAAAAATGATACAGTAACTAAAATTTGTATAACTAAGCACATTATGTGTAATAACAAGTAGTTTATTCACATAATTAAGTGGTTATTTTTACGTAATTAAGTTTTGGCTTTAATGGAGTTATATACACACATCATCTGTATATACAAGAAGTCAAGAAGTGCACAGTTACGTAAACATATTGCACTGTATTAGAATTGTGTTATACATATATATTCTAATTGCTTCTCATATTGATCCATCATGTTGATTTATATGATACCGGTGCATTTAGTTTGAAATTAGAGCCGTATCGATTCATATAGTACCGATTCATTTTGTTTGAAATCAGAGCCATCTTCATATATTACAAAGTTAAGAAGTTTAAACAGATCTATTTAATTTTCATGTTACGTATATAATTGAAAAACCTTAATATATTGTGTTATGTTCATATATTTCAAAGTTTGTGTAACAGTGGTAGACTTACTGCTTCAATAATGCATAATTATTAATTTATTTATTCTTTAAATATATTTCATTATTTTAAAATAATTATATTATAAATTTATCATTCATTAAAGTGTGAGGGTGTGTGACTTATTATAAGAACTGACCCTAAAAGGAATAAGTTGGATCCTTGAGGGATCAATTATATTTTTGTAGGCTATACACCTAACATTAAATGGATTGTGACTTATATAAATTTATGAATTTGGAGTTGAATATAACTATTGATTTTCGAGATGTGGAATTTGAGAATCTTATCGCGGAGGATAAGGAATTCAAGATTCCCACAAATGAAAAACTCGTGAGGAAGATTCTCTACGGATTTATTGAAAAATAAATCGAAAGTTCGTCAATGATTGTTGAAAAACAAATCGAACTTAGAATAAGAAAGTCTAAAAGGCTAAGGATTTAGGACCAAACAAAATCGATTGTTGACATGTTTCTTTTATCTAGTAGAAGAAAATAGTGAAAATTTTGTTTGTAAGATTCCTATTATTCTTCAAGTGGAAAATGATCCTAAGATGGAGATGTAATTTCAAGGGACTCTTGGAATAATGTTATCCAAGATGAAATGAATTGAATTATGTCAAAACAGGATTCCTAAATGAAAATCTCGATGAGGAATTTTACATGGAACAACCGAAAGGTTATTTGCCTCGTGGCAATGAACAAAAGGTGTGCAAGTTTGTCAAATCCTTGTAAGGATTAAAATATGTACCAAAATAATGACATACAAAGTTTGACTTTGTCATTGCAAAGTTCACCAATTAAAGGGAGACACACAAGTTAGGGGGAGAGTTTTCAATCTTATCAAAACAAGGATTCAAAGAATTTGTCATCATCAAAAAGGGGGAGATTGTGAAGAATATCTTATATCTAGTTTTGATGAAGACAAAGGTTATCAAAGAAGAAAATGATCAAACTTGTCATACATGTCAATGATGAAGTTGACCAGGAAGGTTCGACATAGAAATTCAAGTGAAAATTTGAGAGAAGTGAACATAACCAAGGTACTCATTGCAATTTATATTATACTATTTTAAATTGCTCTTAATTTCATCTCTCACTTCATCTGAAAACCTTCTTGCATCATCATGCATGATTATCTAAATATATTTCTTCATCTAATTCTTGTGACAAGTGTTTGTACATAAAGTTGATGACATGTTGATCTTTGGCACCAACCAAAGTCAAGTTGATAAAACAAAGAATTTCTTGTCGTCAAAGTTCTCCATGAAAGATATGGGAGAAGCAGATGTTATTCTTGGTATCAAGATTAAACGGGGGAATAGGGGGATTGTAATTATGCAATCTCATTACATTGAGAAAATACTTAAGAAGTTCAATTATGGAAATTGTTCTCCAGTAAAGTACTCCCATGGATCCAGGAGAAAAGCTTATGCCAAATACAGGTAAACCTATGGATCAACTCGAATACTCAAGAGCTATAGGCTCTTTGATGTATGCTATGATTAGCACTAGACCGGATATTGCTTATGCGGTTGGAAAGTTGAGCAGATTTACTAGTAATCCTAGTAGACATCATTGGCATGCAATAACTAGGGAATTCAAGTACTTAAAGGGTACTATGAATTATGGATTGTCATATATGGGATTTCCTTCGGTGTTAGAAGGTTATACGGATGCTAGTTGGATAAATAATATTGAAGATTCATCCTCTACAAGTGGATGGGTGTTCTTTCTTGAGGGAGGTGCCATCTCATGGGCTTCCAAAAAGCAAACATGTATAACTAGTTCCACAATGGAATCTGAGTTTGAAGCATTGGCTGCTGCTGGTAAAGAAGCAGAATGGCTAAGGAACTTGGTATATGAGATTCCGATATGGCCTAAACCGATATCACCAATTTCTATCCGTTGTGATAGCAGTGCCACACTGGCTAAAGCGTATAGTCAAATATACAATGGAAAGTCTAGACATTTGGGTATTAGACATAGTATGATTAGGGAATTAATCATGAATGGGGTGATATCTATTGAGTTTGTTCGGTCGCAACAAAACTTAGCTGACCACTTGACGAAGGGGTTAGCAAGAGACTTAGTGAAGAAGTCGGTAATTGGGATGGGATTAAAGTCCATTTAAATCTATTAGTTATGGTATACCCAATTCCCTTCTAATACAACGTTAGAAGCAGAATTCAATGTGGAAAGATCATAGTTAAAGATTGGAGCAATTGTGTTTATCTTCCCAAGGTATGTGCTCAGACCTGCAAGTGATGGCTAGGTTGAAGTATATCTTCTTAATGGTTCTTTTGAAAAATTGCAAATGCAGGTGCAAGATTAAAAGGATCACCTATGTGAGCATGAAGTTTTGCCGCTTCAAGAAGCTTGGACTTGGCTTCCTATATGCTTATTAATGGATAAGGACACATGGCTTGTAAAGTGTCAAGTATGAATAGTAGAGTATTGTAAGAAACATATGTGTACTATATCTTTAAATATTCAAATGGATTGACGGGTTCAATCATTATGACACCCCGATTTTCGAATATTTGGAATGTGTATTTGTACTAAGATGAAAATTCAATCGTAAGACATTTTCTTCTATGCATTTGTTTGATCGTTATACCTGTAAAGTAAATCAAGGATTATACTAAAATGGGGGGAGTTTGTTGGTGATTTTAGTATCATCAATGCATTTTGGTAGTAATGTGATCTACTATAGGCCAATGCAATTATGCGTTAAGTTTGAAACGAGTTAGGGTAGTGCGGAGTGCACGCTCGTCGAACCAAACGCGTAATTGAATATGAATAATAGAAACGGGCATAACGTTTCGTTTGAATAGTTGCACTCGTTCCCAACGGACATAACGATTCGTTTGAATAGTTGCACCCGTTCCAACAGACATAACTGTTTCTGAAGAGGTGTGTCTATTCGCTTCTATTATTGGTCTCCTATATAAGGAGTCTTTTGGTCTCGATTTGGAACACGAAATTACATACTTCCTCTCTACATTCTGATCTGTTCTCCATTGTCAGAAACAGATTGTTCTTCAAGAATTATCCCCGCAAAGATTTCGTGAACCCAGACAAGAATAGGGTCGAAATACTTTGTTCGGAAAGTGAACGAACACGATTCTTGAAGATATCCAGGATTATCATACCATATTTCTAACACATATATAATTGAGAGGGAGAGATCTCAAGGAGGTATTGAAGATTAAAGGTGAAAGCTAGTTCTATCGGTCAAGAAATCGCTGCTAATGATTTTTCATTTCTTTCTTATTAATCATCATTGTGGAACCACTGTGAGTATGGATAGATAAAATCTCTTTTCTTTTTTTAGTTAGATGTCATTGTTCAAATACTTGTGTATTTATTTTGATCACGAGGCTATATATGTTCTTGTTACTCATTAATATTAATGATTATTCAAATGGTTAAAAATATTAAGAAGGATAATATAGTTCATTTGTTTGGTTGTCTTGAAAAAATATATGGTTCAAATGATTGAAAATCTGGAGAAAGATTGTACATTTTAATTGAATGGAAGTTTTTAGATGGATTATATGATTCACTTTGTTGGTGATCTTGATGAAATTGATTAAACTGTTGTGTGAAGTAGAATAATAATCATAAGAAATAGAGCTTAAATTGTAACCTTTTTATAAATATGTGTTTTAAATAAGATGTTTCTCAAGTATATGTGTATGGGCTCAGGCTAGGGTGAGAGACCTGTTTAGGTCTCTCACCGTGAGAGACTTCATTTTTTTTATTTTTTTGGTCTCAAATGTTTTTCTGCCGTTAGATTAAATTGGGGTACCGTTGGATTGCTTCAGATTGCATACCAGTAAAATACACTCTCACACACAATAACACTCCTTGTACTATTTGACTATTTGCTTTTTAAATTTGTACTTTGAAGGCAACTTTAGACTGAAATGACAGTTTGATTGGATTTATTAAAAGCATAAAGACTATCTTATATTTTCAAACGTGTCATTCCATTACAATAGAATTTTCATATTCCAGCTTTGTTATATAACCATTTTCAAGCTTAATGGATTTATTATATATTAGAATAAATTTTAGTTTAATTATTAAAAAAATAGTTTTATTAATTTGTTTGCATTTGCAATAAATTTTCATATTAATTAATTTGATAGCTTTGTTATATAAACAAATTTTCTATTTATATAAATAATTTGTTAATTACATTACATAAATACATGTTACATAATTTTCACAATTTATTAATTTGCTTATGTTATAATGTATTTTATTCGATAATTTACAAATAAAAATTATATCAATTAAAAGAAAAAAATTAAATTTAAAAAGAAATTTAAATCATTGTTGATAAAAAATATTATTTAAAATTATGTGTGAACCATGTCAGACAGTTAATTAATGATGTCCGACTATGTGTGAATCACGTCAGCATACACTGATGATAGTCAACAATATGTGAACCATGTCATGTAGTCAACAAATGATTGCCAAATATGTGTTAACCATGTTACAAATGAACTGATGATGATGAACTATGTGTGAACCATGTCAGTGAGTCAACTAATGATGGTCAACAATGTGTGAAGTATGTTACAAATGAACTGATGATGGTCAGCTATGTGTTAACCATGTAAGGGAGTCATCTGATGATGGTTAAATATGTGTGAACCATGTTACAGATGAACCGATGATTCTAAGCTTTGTGTGAACCATGTTAAGGAGTCAACTGGTGATGGTCAACTATGTTTTAACGATGTTACAGATGAGGTGATGATGGTCAACTATGTATGAACCATGTCAGGAAGTCAACTGATGATGGTCAACTATATGTGAACCATGTCAGAGCTTCAACCGATGATGGTAAACTATGTGTTAACCATGTCATGGATTCAACTGATGATGGTAGGCTATGTGTGAACCATGTCAAGGATTCAACTGATGATGGTCAACTATGTGTGAAGCGTGTCACAGATAAACTGATAATGGTAAACTATGTGTGAACTATGTCAGCGATTAAACTGATGATGGTCAACTATGTGTGAAACGTGTTACAGATGAACTGAGAATGGTAAACTATGTGTTAACATGTCGGGGAATCAATTGATGATGGTAAACTATGTGTGAAGCGTGTTACAGATGAACTGATGATGGTAAACAATATGTGACCCATGTCAGGGATTCAACTGATGATGGTAAACTATGTGTGAACCATGTTAGGGATTCAATTGACGATGGTCAACTATGTGTGAACCATGTCACGGATTCAACCGATAATGGTCAACTACGTGTTAACCATGTTAGGGATTCTACCAATGATGGTCAAGTATGTGTGATCCATGTTAGGGATGAACTAATAATGGTCAACTACGTGTTAGCCATGTCAGAAAGTCAACAGATGATGGCCAACTATGTGTTAACCATGTAAGGGATGAACTGATGATGGTCAACTATGTTTGAACCATGTCAGGAATGAAGTGAAATGGTCAACTATGTCTGAACCATGTCAGAGATTCAACTGATGATGTCAAACTATGTGTGAACCATGTCAAGGATTCAACTGATGATGGTAATATATGTGTGAGCCATGTCAAAGATTCAACTGATGATGGTAAACTATGTGGGAACCATGTTAGAGATTCAACTGATGATGGTAAACTATGTGCGAACCATGTCAGGGATTTAACTGATGAAGTCAAACTTTGTCTGAACCATGTCAGGGATTTAACCGATGATGTCAAACTATGTGTGAACCATGTCAGGGATTCAACCGATGATGTCAAGCTATGTGTGAACCATGTTAGGGATTTAACCGATGATGTCAAACTATGTGTGAACCATGTCAGGTATTCAACCGATGATGTCAAGCTATGTGTGAAACATGTCAGAGACTCATTTAATGATGTCGAACTATGTGTGAATCATGTCAGGGATTCAACTGATGATGGTAAACTATGTGTGAACTATGTCAGGGATTCAACTGATGATGGTAAACTATGTGTGAACCATGTCAGGGATTCAACTGATGATGTCGAACTATGTGTGAAACTTGTCAGGGATTTAACTGATGATGGTAAACTATGTGTTAACCATGTCAGGGACTCAACTGACGATGTCGAGCTATGTGTGAAACATGTCCGGGATTCAACTGATGATGTCGAACTATTTGTGAACCATGTCAGGGATTCAACTGATGATGCCGAACTATGTGTCTACCGTGTCAGGGATTCAACTGATGATGTCGAACTATGTGTCTACCATGTCAGGGATTCAACTGATGATGTCGAACTATGTGTCTACCATGACAGTGATTTAACTGATGATGTCGAACTATGTGTGAAACATGTCAGGGATTCAACTGATGATGGTAAACTATGTGTGAATCATGTTAGGGATTCAACTGATGATGTCGAACTAAGTGTGAAACATGTCAAGGATTCAACTGATGATATCGAACTATGTGTGAACCATGTCAGGGATTCAACTGATGATGTCGAACTATGTGTCTACCATGTTAGGGATTCAACTGATGATGTCGAACTATGTGTGAACCATGCCAGGGATTCAACTGATGATGTAGAACTATGTGTCTACCATGTCATGGATTCAACTGATGATGGTAAACTATGTGTTAACCATGTCAGGGACTCAACTGATGATGTCGAGCTATGTGTGAAACATATCCGGGATTCAACTGATGATGTCGAACAATGTGTGAACCATGTCAGGGATTCAACTGATGATGTCGAACTATGTGTCTACCATGTCAGGGATTCAACTGATGATGTCGAACTATGTGTCTACCATGTCAGGGATTCAACTGATGATGTCAAACTATGTGCCTACCATGTCAGGGATTCAACTGATGATGTCGAACTATGTGTCTACCATGTCAGGGATTCAACTGATGATGTCGAACTATGTGTGAAACATGTCAGGGATTCAACTGATGATGGTAAACTTTGTGTGAACCATGTCAGGGATTCAACTGATGATGCCGAACTATGTGTGAAACATGTCAGCGATTCAACTGATGATGTCGAACTATGTGTCTACCATGTCAGGGATTCACCTGATGATGTCGAACTATATGTTAACTATGTCAGGGATTCAACTGATGATGGTAAACTATGTGTGAACCATGTCAGAGATTCAACTGATGATATCGAACTATGTGTGAAACATGTCAGGGATTCAACTGATGATATCGAACTATGTGTGAAACATGTCAGGGATTTAACTAATGATGGTAAACCATGTGTGAACCATGTCAGAGATTCAACTGATGATGTCGAATTATGTGTCTACCATGTCAGGGATTCAACTGATGATGTCGAACTATTTGTGAACCATATCAGGGATTCAACTGATGATGTCGAACTATGTGTCTACCATGTCAGGGATTCAACTTATGATGTCGAACTATGTGTCTACCATGTCAGGGATTCAACTGATGATGTCGAACTATGTGTGAAACATGTCAGGGATTCAACTGATGATGGTAAACTATGTGTGAACCATTTCAGGGATTCAACTGATGATGCCGAACTATGTGTGAAACATGTCAGCGATTCAACTGATGATGTCGAACTATGTGTCTCCCATGTCAGGGATTCACCTGATGATGTCGAACTATATGTGAACTATGTCAGGGATTCAACTGATGATGGTAAACTATGTGTGAACCATGTCAGAGATTCAACTGATGATATCGAACTATGTGTGAAACATGTCAGGGATTCAACTGATGATATCGAACTATGTGTGAAACATGTCAGGGATTTAACTAATGATGGTAAACCATGTGTGAACCATGTCAGAGATTCAACTGATGATGTCGAATTATGTGTCTACCATGTCAGGGATTCAACTGATGATGTGAAACTATGTGTCTACCATGTCAGGGATTCAACTGATGATGTCGAACTATGTGTCTACCATGTCAGGGATTCAACTTATGATGTCGAACTATGTGTGAAACATGTCAGGGATTCAACTGATGATGGTAAACTATGTGTGAACCATGTCAGGGATTCAACTGATGATGCCGAACTATGTGTGAAACATGTCAGCGATTTAATTGATGATGTCGAACTATGTGTGAAACATGTCAGGGATTCAACTGATGATATCGAACTATGTGTGAAACATGTCAGGGATTTAACTAATGATGGTAAACCATGTGTGAACCATGTCAGAGATTCAACTAATGATGTCGAACTATGTGTCTACCATGTCAGGGATTCAACTGATGATGTCGAACTATGTGTCTACCATGTCCGGTATTCAACTAATGATGTCGAACTATGTGTCTACCATTTCAGGGATTCACCTGATGATGTCGAACTATGTGTCTACCATGGCAGCGATTTAACTGATGATGTCGAACTATGTGTGAACCATGTCCGGTATTCAACTAATGATGTTGAACTATGTGTCTACCATTTCAGGGATTCACCTGATGATGTCGAACTATGTGTCTACCATGGCAGCGATTTAACTGATGATGTCGAACTATGTGTGAACCATGTCCGGTATTCAACTAATGATGTTGAACTATGTGTCTACCATTTCAGGGATTCACCTGATGATGTCGAACTATGTGTCTACCATGGCAGCGATTTAACTGATGATGTCGAACTATGTGTGAAACATGTCAGGGATTCATCTGATGATGGTAAACTATGTGTGAATCATGTTAGGGATTCAACTGATGATGTCCAACTATGTGTGAAACATGTCAGGGATTCAACTGATGATATCGAACTATGTGTGAACCATGTTAGGGATTGAACTGATGATGTCGAACTATGTGTGAAACATGTCAGGGATTCAACTGATGATACCGAACTATGTGTGAACCATGTCAGGGATTCAACTGATGATGTCGAACTATGTGTTTACCATGTTAGGGATTCAACTAATGATGTCGAATTATGTGTGAACCATGCCAGGGATTCAACTGATGATGTAGAACTATGTGTCTACCATGTCAGGGATTCAATTGATGATGTCGAACTATGTGTGAAACATGACAGAGATTCAACTGATGATGGTAAACTATGTGTGAACCATGTCAGGGATCCAACTGATGATGTTGAGCTATGTGTGAAACATGTCAGGGATTCAACTGATGATGTCGAACTATGTGTGAAACATGTCAGGGATTCAACTGATGATGTCGAACTATGTGTCTACCATGTCAGGGATTCAACTGATGATGTCGAACTATGTGTGAAACATGTTAGGGATTCAACTGATGATGTCGAACTATGTGTCTACCATGTCAGGGATTTAGCTGATGATGTCGAACTATGTGTGAACCATGTCAGAGATTCATCTGATGATGGTAAACTATGTGTGAACCATGTCAGGGATTTAACTGATGACGTCGAATTATGTGTGAAACATGTTATGGATTCAACTGATGATGTTGATCTATGTGTATACCATGCTAGGGATTCAACTGATGATGTCGAACTATGTGTCTACCATGTCAGGGATTCAACTGATGATGTCGAACTATGTGTCTACATTGTCAGGGATTCAACTGATGATGTCAAACTACGTGTCTACCATGTCAGGGATTCAACTGATGATGTCGAACTATGTGTCTACCATGTCAGGGATTCAACTGATGATGTCGAACTATGTGTGAAACATGTCAGGGATTCAACTGATGATGGTAAACTATGTGTGAACCATGTCAGGGATTCAACTAATGATGTCGAACTATGTGTGAAACATGTCAGGGATTCAACTGATGATGGTAAACTATGTGTGAACCATGTCAGAGATTCAACTGATGATGTCGAACTATGTGTGAGACATGTCAGAGATTCAACCGATGATGTCAAACTATGTGTGAACCATGTCAGGGATTCAATTGATGATGTCCAACTATGTGTGAACCATGTCAGGGATTCAACTGATGATAGTAAACTATGTGTGAACCATGTCAAGGATTCAACTGATGATGGTAAACTATGTGTGAACCATGTTAGAGATTCAATTGATGATGGTAAACTATGTGTGAACCATGCAAGGGAGTCAAGTGATGATGGTCAACAATGTGAATTGTGTCAGTGATGCATTGATGATGATCAACTATGTGTGAACCATTGAAGATAGTCAAATGGAGATAGTAATCCATGTGTGAAACGTTATTAGGGAATCAACTGATGATGTCACTATATGTCAGGGATGCACTGATAATTGTCGACTATGTGTGAATTAATTAAAATTGATTAATAAATCTTTATATGTTATATATATATATATATATATATATATATATATATATATATATATATATATATATAAATATATATATATATATATATATATATACATATATATATATATAGATACATATATATATATATATATATATATATATATATATATATATATGTATTTTCTATAAATGTATTAATAAATTAAAATAAATTAAAATTTTAGAATTTGTTTTCCTTTCGGTGTTATATGGCGAAGGTTTCCCACTTTTTTTTTATTCCTTCTCAAATTCTAAAATTTCCCTCCTATTTTGAGCTAAAACGAAAAAAAATTAAATTTATATAAAAAGGATAATTTCAGAGTTTTCTGGACCACATTCCCATTGGGAAATTTCCTTTCCCTCGCAATTCATTTGGTTTCCCTCCCAATTCATTTTCGGTTAAATTATCCAGCTTCATACAAGTTCAACATTTCCTCTTCCTTGTTCATAAAAAACATTTAAGTTCAACGACTTCTCTTCTTTCATCTACGATTAGGGTTTTTCACCTTTCTACTTTACTCTTTCTGTGATTCACCTGCAACTTTGACTGGGTAAGCGATTCACCGGGGATATCCATTTCCTCACCCATCAACTTAAAAAAAATCAATATTTTCATCCAACCAGAAAAATTCTACATGAATTCTCAACTGGGTATTCATAAAAATTTCCAATTTTAATTATTTTTTGAATCAGTGTTTTGCTGTGGTTATTACGATTTTTTATTTTTAATGAAACTTTCGGTTACTGGTGGGTCTCAAGTGAAGCTGGGAAGAACCGATTTTGGTTGTAGAGAAATAGGTTATGTTATTCTGAAGAATGATTGTAGATTTTTAAAGGGTGGAGTTTGTCTTGGTCAGAATTTAAGGTTGGCGAAAAATGGAAATGGAATGAGTTTGAAAGTTGTTCACGCTGAACCAATCAAAGAGATGATGAAGAATAATCCTTCTGGATCTGGAACAAGATCCAAGCCTGTATGTTTTCTTTCTTTTCTTACTTTTTTGAAAATTTATTTTTGTTAATATATGTTGATGTTGACTTTGGTTGGTGAGAGAGTATGAACAAAAAAATTAGATTTATGAAAAACAGAATTGGTAAAATAGTCTAGTGGCTGTAATTTCACCCTCAATTGAGCAATTCAATAAACCATTCTAGAGCAATTGCAGCAGGGTTGAAAGCTTTGAAACTATTAGGAGTTGAAGGTGTTCTTGTACCATGCTCCAGTAACAATATTACTTGGTAAGTGTCATAATGGCTACCAAATTATTTCTAGTTTGAGAATTTAGATGGTTTTTTTGAAGAGAGGTTTAATTGTAGTCAGTATTTGGTGTTGTTGTATTTCTGTTACTTCATAGTTTTCATGTCATTTTTAGTAGGCTGGATTAAAATTGGCGTGGTTGGTATCCACATTGCAATATGTGCTTACCTTCTCTTGTTTGTAAACTATTGTAATGCTAGCACTTCTTGTGCTTTTCTTTAATTAATTTGGCTTTTTCCAAAAAAGAGATGATGAACATGTACAACCACTAAAAATATGATTATTTGATAAATATAATAGGATCTTGTACATTACTTTTGCTGTTGGATTTATGGATTTCCTATTTTGTAGGTTCTATTGACAACAAATGCAGATGTGTTGAGATTCATGGAAGTAAGGGTGAGATCTATTTGAATACGACAGATTGGTGACAAATTCAGTAGTAAACATAGACTGATATTAAACAGAGTGAAGTAGATAAACTACTACAATCAAAGTTTAGATGACATAAAACTAGGGCCAATAGAAAAGACAGGGAATCAATTGTCAACTTACGCCTGTCTCAATAAGCCAGCCAGAAAGCGCATTACTCCAATTGCAATTGAACCATGATTTTACAGTGCTGGGGAGATTCCATTAACGTGATCATCTATACACCTATTTTGTGCAGCTAACATTTCCAAATCATCCCTCTCGTTTTTCCTATTTCGGTTAACACATAATTCTGTAATATAAATTGAATTAAAATATTTATCATTCTCCATTTTGTAGATTTCCTTGTGAACCTTTTGTTCTAGTCCTAGTATCCAATTGCATGTTTGAAGACAAAAGTAAGAGGTTGGCAAGACATTACAAAAATTATTCATGTACTGATATTTGTGTAATGACTTTTGTGAGGTTAATACAATTTATTCATGTACTGATATTCTAGTACTCTAATGACTCAAATATCACCAAATTAAAAATTAAAGGGCATAGATAGATAAGACAGTATATAGGATTCTTTAGGATGTTATTTAAATCATAATAAAGAAAATTCAAGTTTATTTTTAAAGAATGTTCATCCAAAACAATTTATCTAGTATCTTCAATATATTGTGGATTAGACTCTAATCTGATAGCAATATTACTAAGAAAAATTGTGGTGTGGTATAGTTACAATTTGATTAATGCATAGTCTTAATTTTTACTTTTTTTTTTTTTTGGTATTAACCGACCGGTATCCGCGGGGGAAAGGGGCCCCACGTGCCTAATCCGGACCCGGGCTCGGAGGCGACGGCACCGTGGCCCCAGCGCGTTTTTGACTCCAGCCGGGATCGAACCCGGGTACTAGCCGGTTCCGTCCCTTTTTGTAGAGACATATTCTCTGGTTCTCATTCTCTTTAAAGCTTTTGATTAATTTATTAATAACCATTTATGTCACTGTTGCTATGTTTTTTTTATCACTGTTGCTATGTTTTTCTAAACAACTAATAAAAGTAGAATTTCTCATCATGTGTACATTGTACAATTCATTTTCCGTTTGCATTTTTACCCATTTATACCCATAAATGATAATAAATAGTAAAACTTTCAAAAAAAGATCAATGAGGATCATAATTAATTAATTAAAAAAAATTGTACAGATTAGTAAAATCGTCTTTCTTCCTAAAAAATTGTATTAAAAAACATAACATTGGCATTGGCATCCAACGGATGAGAATGAGTTTCAAAGAATCATAGCATTGGCATCATCTTCTTCATCAACTTCACCTGTTTCACTGAATATGTATTATTGATTTTGATATTCCATCAAGTACTGTTTTGACATCCAAAAATAAATGGTAAACCCGATTTCTGTCTTCCAATTCCAGAAACCCATTTTGGTTAGCAAATGCTTTGCACCTTAAATCCATTTTAGCACTGATTTTCATAGTTTCCCGAACCTTAGACTTCGAAGAAAAATCCACAGAATGATCCATCAACCAGTAAGAATTCCACCCATTCACATAAAACTCTTTTCCATCCAACATAAACCGTGTCCCATTTCTAATCACAAACCCCATTTATTTATCCTCTTAAAGACTAAACCTTAACCCTCAAAAAGGCATGTAAATAAAAATCACAAAAAGAAGCAAAACCAAAATGGGATAAAACAACCCATTTCCAGCAAGCATCATTAAACCACAAAATTCCACAAATTACGACAGCCTTTTAGGTTTCTGCTCAAAGGGTCACTAAATTGGTGAAGAAATGAAAGTGAAGCACATGTAGGGTTGTTAAACTCAAATTAGTAGAGAGAGATTAATGGCAATAGGAATTGAGAAAGAAAAGAAATGAGGAACTGGGAAAGATGAGGAAAACGGAATCTTGAGGAATTGGGGAAGATGAGACAGGAAAGCTTGAATTGGGGGAAGAGATGTAAAGAAATAAAAGCAAATTTTTTTCACTGACAAGAAAGAGACTTCAACATGAGTGTTTTATTGGGTGTGGAGAGATCTATAATAATAGTGGTACATCTTATATCCAATGGCTGTCATTGATTTGAAACCAAAAAAAAAAGAAAAAAAAGGTCTCTCACGTGAGAGACCTATGGACGTAGCGCACCTTAGACGGCGCCATGTGTATGATTTCAAGATGTTTAAGTATAAATTGATAAATTTAAGTGATGTACTTATTGCAAGATGTTTCAAACAACTTAGAGCATCTCCAACCATGAACCCATTTTTGGGTTCTTTGTGGGACCTATTAAGCCACGTCAGCTTGAAGCAACTCAATTAATTTTTCACTCCAATGGTGGAACTCTGAACAATATATATTGGGTCCCACAATTTTACTTTATAAATGAATATTTTATTCATATTAAATTTTATAATAATATATTTTATAACAATTTTACTTTATAAATGAAAATTGGGTCCCACAACAGAAATTAAGAACGGTGTATCTCTTTTACTCGATGTCCAGCTGTAGCAATGGGTATGCCAAAAAGCAACTGCCAGGTGGAAAACAAATTGAAGAACCTGTGAGAAACTTAACATTGGAGCTGGTCTTACAATAGTATAAAGTTGCAATGTATCTAAGTAAATCTTACCTTAACACATTTAGAAATATACATTCTTTTAAATTTTAAATACTTATAATTGTATTAAAAATCATTACGTGCATGTGAATAGAATAACCAGCAAAATCCAATAGTCATCTGTAATTCGTGACTATAGAAACACAAATACAATAAATAGAGTCTGTCACAAGTTATGTTCAAATATCATAAGTGCAGTCAATCATACTCCACCTACCATATGTCACCTCCTCTTTCCCGGAGACTAGCTTCAAACTCATAATAAACCACTTTCCCATTTCATTTTCTACTGTACCGTATTATATTTTTGTCTAAATCAAATGTTTTTTACATCATTGAAAATAAATATCTGATATAAAATTCTTTATCAAATATTTTTCATATCATATATCTTAAAATTTGAGAATTTCTTTGGCCACCTCCTTACCTTCTAGTCCATCTCTGGTGAAAAACCCAGAATACCCCTGACTTCGGAAATGCATTTCCGAAATGCAAGAAAAGGGTGTTTTCGGAGATGCATCTCCGAAAGCGCCTTTTTTTTAAAATAATTTGACTTATTTCGGAAATGCACTTCCGAAAACAGCATTTCGGAAGTTCATTTCCGAAATACTGCGCGTTTTGCAGATTAAGCAAAACAGCCCCCTCCCCCTAATCATTTACCCTAATCTTCTTCCAAACTCACACCCCAAGAGATTTTTGTGCAAACCAGTTCCAAGCTACCTCAAAGGCTCCATCTACTTGCTCTATTACATTCAAAAGTCCTCCAATCCATTCAATCGGTAAGCATTTTGATTTTAAGATCTATGATTAAAATGTATATTAGGGTGTTTACAAATAGCAAAAAAAGTATTAGGTTAGGTTTATACTGATATTTAGGATGTTTAGAATGTGTAGACATAGGTTTGATGTTTGGTTTAGGGGTCTGCCATGGAAGTTGCAGAAAACTTCCTCGCAGGGGTGTTTCGGAAGTTCATTTCCGAAAACACCTCCATCCCAGTTTTCGGAAATGAACTTCCGAACTGTATCAGAATTTCAATTATTTTTGTTTCTTCTTTTGTCTCGCATATTAATCGATTTCAATTGTTTACAGGAACATGTCAGGCAACCAACCAGCACGCATAAGACAGGGTAAGGAGACCCAGACTGCGTCGGCTAGACGCGAGCGGGCGGCGGCGCAGCTGGCGTCGACCCAGGGACGGGGGCATGGTCGGGGACGCCGTGTGCGAGTTCCCGTGGGCGAGGGAGAGGGTACATCTGGTTCAGGATCTAGGAGTCGGCTGGCTCGGGCATCTTCTTCCCGCCAGCGAGAGGAGGAGGAGGAGGAGGTGGCGGCAGTGACTTACCACGAGCCGGAGGGGGTACCGGATGTTGACCCTCCAGCCGGGGAGGAAGATGAGCAGAAGGACGGCTATCCGGGAGGGCCCTTTGACACTTCCGTGCTAATTCACTACCACGATCACGTCGCTCGGCGGATCTGGGAGGGAGAGGTATTTTTTTAATTTAACCGTTTATTTGTCGCTTATTTAATATATGTCGCTTATTTAATATATGTCGCTTATTTGTTTTTTTTTGTAACAGGAGAGAGAGCCGCTGAAAATGGTGAACCACGCCCGCAAGATTTTCAGTCTGTTTAAACCAGCAGCTGAGTGGTTTAACGACCATGTGCGAGGTTCAGGGCTCAGCGGGCTCTGCATGACGGGGTACACCACCATCAGCACCGGCATGCAGGGGGCATTTGTGGAGCGCTGGCACAAGGAGACGTCCTCTTTCCACTTGCCGGTTGGGGAGATGACGATCACTTTGCATGACGTGCAGTGTCTTCTCCACCTGCCGATTAGGGGGCCGCTGTTGACCCACTCCAAGATCCAGAGGGTGGAGGCCATTGAGTGGATGACGCTCTACTTGGGTATGGAGCACGAGGTTGCTCACTTTGAGTGCGTCACGACTTCTGGGCCTCATGTCCGGTTCACCATACTGAGCACTTATTTTGACCACCATCTGGACGCGGCTGCCGAGGCTGAGGGTGTGGGTAACGAGCTGTTCACAGAGTATCACCGCGGCTGCACTCTCCGGTGTTGGTACATGCATGTGGTAGGCGCTGCATGCTTTGTGGACAAGAGTGCCAGGTACGTCGACGTGACCTACCTCCGCTACTTCATGGACCTGGATACCGTTCACCAGTGGAACTGGGGGGCAGCTACTCTGGCATACCTCTACCAGAAGCTGAATGAGGCCTCCAACTGGAGGACGAGGCAGTTGGTCGGACCCTGCACACTACTTACGGTACGTTTTATTTTAACACACTATCGTATTTATTTATTTATTTATGTTTCGTATTTATTTTTAATACATTATCGTGTTTGTGTTTCAGAGCTGGATCATCTCCTACTTCTCCCGCATCCACGGCTTCCACATCGATCCTGCGTACGTTGACGCCATGCCCAGGGCCGCCAGATACGCTCTCCAGAGGGGGAACGATGCGGTGGGACCATACCGTTTGTACTTGGACCGCACGATGCACGACGACGTCACCTGGAGGCCGTTAGTCGACTACGCCCAGATTGTCCCCTTTGACGGCATTGCTCTATATCCAGGCTGGTTGGCATGCGGGACCGGCATCATGGTCCGGTATCTCCCTGAGCGGTGCATGCGTCAGTTCGGATTCGTGCGGCGGATACCCAGGTCACCCTTTGAGGCAGCTCCCGACACAGTGACCCGAGTGCAGCTCACTGCCATATGGGAGGACTGGCAGCATCGTGTGGTACCGCAGGAGTACCGTCTCACTCGGGTCACACAGGACTGACACAGTGAGGAGGGGTACGTTACATGGTTCTACCGGGTGTCCCATCCTCTACTGAGACCCGACGTTCCCGGCGCTCCTAGGCCAGCACATGAGGAGATCCTGGAGAACCAGCAGGCCGAGGATGACCACGCCATTGATCTCCTGCCGATCTGCCAGCGGATAGCGATGCTTGGGCGGGACGCCTTGGATCGGGGTGTCGTTCTTCAGGGCGGTCCAGATGCAGTCGCCGTGATGGAGACGATCGTCACTGATGCGGGCCGTGCGGCGGGGTACAGGCGGCAGAGAAGGGCTCAGGGTGAGAGGGTTAGGCACACCCAATAGTGGTCGGGTTTATTTAGTTTTTGTTTTCGGATTGTATCTTGCGCACACTATTTACTATTTGGTTCGGCTTGTATATATTATTTGGATTTTATTTATCGTATTAGTATTTTCTGTTTATATGTCGCTTATTTTATTTGGCGTTTGCGTTTAATTAAAATGCGAGACTGTTTAAGAAAAAACATTAAAAAAAAACACAGTTTCTGCATAATTCGGAAATGAACTTCCGAATTCACCCCCCATGAGGTGTTTTCGGAAGTTCATCTCCGAAGACATGTTTTCGGAAGTTCATCTCCGAAGACACCCCCATGAGGTGTTTTCGGAGATGTACTTTCGAATTATGGAAATTTTTATAAAAAAAAAAACACTTCGGAAGTTCATTTCCGAAGCAGGGGTATTTTGGGATTTTCGCTAGGGGTGACCCCCATAGGGAGGTGGCTAAAGAAATTCTCTAAAATTTGATATAAAATTCTTTAATCAAATGTCTTATTTTTAGTAGTGTCCTTAGCATAATCGGTTCATTTTATTAAATTACAAAATGTAATATAGGACAATAGGAAGTACAACTTACTGAAAATTTATAGTATAATTGTTATTCTTAGTGTATATATATAAAAAAATAATAAGCAATAGAGACAAAAAAATACCTGAATATTTTCACTGTAACAAGTCACAACAACTACTATATTGTTGTCAATAATGTTGAAAAGATAAAACAGACGCGTACCCACGACACATTAAAGAGAGATAATAAATTTGAAAACATGATCTTCTGACCATTTTTTTTCTTATAGTAACTTCTGAGCCATATTTAATATTGGGCAATTACTGACAATGAAATGACATTTTAATTAAAAGACAAATTTTTGAAACTCTATAAATGTTGCATGACAGACATATAATATTAGATATTGTATCAAGTTTTAGAATGGACTCGACACAACGCACATTCAAACAATTAGGGCATCAATTCATTCATGACTAATAACTACACTACATACTACTTCACAGCTTAATGCTTCTCCTTCTCTAAGTAACAAAACTCAGTTGCAAATCTCATATTATTTTAAAATTTTGAATACACATATGATATCAAATTTTCTTTGTATCATATTTTTTTAGTTAATAATAGATAATATATACAGGTAAAATGAAGAGATAAATGGGTACAAAAAATGTTCACCTACAATCAAAGTATATATAGAGATACAACCAAACCAAAATAAAAAAACAAAACAAAAGTGATCTAAGATGATGATTCTTGACACCCTCATAACCCAACGATGCTCTTTTTTTTTTTTAGAGTCTTTAATAATTTGACAATTTCTCATTGCATCTTTGTTATAATTTTTAAGTTTTGTGTGAAATTTTTAAAATGTCTAAATTTTATGTGAAATTTTTAAAATGCTCTCTGTTTCTGGAGATGCATTTTCAGATGTATCAATCTCCATTCTAACTACATGTTAATTCAGAGATGTATATTTGAAGGGTTTTGTAGGGTGTATTCGGAGATGCATCTCCAAATACACTTTTCTTTTTTAATTCAAAACTAATTCGGAGATGCATCTTCAAATTAGGTGAACTTATTTAAAGCTTGCGTCCGACCCCTCCCTCTTCTCCTTCTTCATTTTTCAAAAGAAAAAAAACTTTCTCTCTACCTCACTCTACTTATTTCCAATTCCCATTAAAGATCAAGATTCGAAGCAACATTTACTTGTAACTTGTCATTCTCAACTCCCACTAACTACTGCATTCAACATCAGAGTACTTTACATCTCGATCAACACAATTTTGAGTAAGTTTTTAATGTAGCTTATTTTGATTTTTTTATTAATGTATTAGCTCAAATAGGTTAGTTTTAATGCATTAGATAGTATTAACATGTCAAATAGTTTATGTATGGCCTGCATTTATATGATTTGGATGAGCTTGTATGAGTTTGGATGGCTAGTGCAGTTGCAGAAGCACTTCTGTCATTGAAGTTGGATGAAGCTTTTCGGAGATGCATCTCCGAATTGTTCTCCTTCAGGTTTTTGAAGATACATCTCCGTACTCTTTCCTACCTCATACTAATCTCATTTGTTAATTTTTTTTTTCAAATCTATGGCTGAAAACAACGAAAGGTTGATGTCGCACGCTCGCGAAAAAATGATCAGAATCAACAAAGTCGCCATTGAACTTTATTTATCCCAATAAGAGAAAGGAAATATACAGCAAACCTCAAATATGGAAAGGATGGTCTCACGATCAGAGAAATTGGTAAGAAAGTCGGTTACGCGAGGGAAAAATATTAGCACCCCTCGAGTCTGTGGTACTCCACATGATTCACTCAAGTTTGTTTCTAATCAAAGGGTGTGTTAACTAGTGCTTACTTGATAAGAGGGAAATGAAAGGATTATAAAAAATACGGGAGGAATAGAGTTTTTCAAATAGTTGTGCTTGCTTAGGTCCCGCAACCTAATGTCTACGTATCCCCTTATGAGGAATCAGAGCGTCGTAGTTTAGCTCACATGTTTTTGTTTGTTTGTGTTTTTAGTGGACGAAGCTACGTTCGTATTCTAGCATTAGGATAGTTGCTCGCTGAATGGATTCTTATGTATTACCTGTCTGCGATCGAAAGGAAGTAACATGTCCGATTAAGGGAAAGAAAGCCCAGAAGGCAAGAGAGAAGAGAGAGAATTAATGGTTGAGTGTTTTTTTATGTATATAAATAATGAAGGAATCCCACTACTGGGCACTCATCACCTCTCTACTTTGTTAAGGTTTGAGATTTAAACCATGTGAAAGTATATGAATGGAAGAAAAACAAGTTAGAGACTGCACCCTTTCGTTTCCTTCCATCGTTTAAAGTAAGTGAAAGCATGGTTCTCATCAATATTTATTATGTGTTTTATCTATTTTGTTGGGTATTTTTTAAAGGAAGAATTTGTGATTTGAACCATGTGAAAGTATATGAATGGAAGAGAAACAAGTTAGACACTGAATCTTTTTCGTTTCTTTCCATTGTTTAAGTGAAAGCATGATTCGCATCGATATTTATTAGATGTTTTGAAAGTTGAAAGAGAAAAGAAGGAATGGAAATGAAGGGAAATTATATCCTATTGCAAATTCTACCTAAGTTTATAGGGTTTTTTATGAAAGGAAATGATTATAGCCTAAAATGGTCATACAAAAGGTTTAGATTTAGTCCTAAGGGAACATGCAATTACATATCACAAATCAACAAAAAAAATCAAGCAACACAATCACATTGAAATTGGTACAAAAGCATACAAGAAACAATTTAAAATTGATATAAAAAGATTAGTATTTTTTATGAGTTTTTATGTGAGAAATTCCTAAGAGAAACTAGAAATTAAACTCTCAAAAAATCACCTAAAATCTAGGTAGAAAGTTATGATTTTTATTGTTTTTAGAACCTAAAAAAATGGGGAAAACTAGAGAAAGAGTCTTAATTCTACTTTGAAAATTATGTGAATAGCAAACGTTTTCCATCTGATCAGAGACATTTCTGACCGAAACATTTTCTGAAGACTGAGTTTCTGGAAAAAAAACCTAAAGTAAAATACTCTTTGTTTAAATCAGAATCTTACTTCCTTAGACTCTAACTAAACACATTCAATTCTGATGAAATCTTACTCTGGACAATAGTCCATTTTTAGATGCTTTAGAATGGATAGAAATTTATCTTCAGCTAAGGGTTTTGTAAAGATATCAGCCCATTGATGGTCTGTATCTATGATTTTTAAAGATAAGATCCTTTTCTGAACATAGTCTCTAATGAAATTGTGCTTTATTTCAATATGTTTAGCTCTAGAATGTAAAATAGGATTTTTACTTAAACAAATAGTAGCAGTAGTATCACAAAAGATAAGGATGTCACTCTCATAAATCTATAATCTTCTAGCTAACTCTTCACTCATAGCATCTGAGTGCTGCACAGAGAAGCAGAGATGTACCGAGCCGAAAACCTCAGCTCAGCCCGACAAAAATAGTAGGTCAAACAGATCGGTCTGGCGAGTCCGACCCGTTTTATCACCCCTGCTTGCATTTACATGTTAATGAATATCAGTAGTTGACTTGAAGTGGGTGGACTCAAATTTTAAATTCACCAAATCATTTTTAAATAATTCACGCTATTAGTTTAAGATGAGATGAGATTTTCAATGTATTTTTAGGGATTCTATAAAATTTTATTGTCTTTTTTGTTTAAAAGAAGTTTCCGAACACTCTATGACTTTATCTCCTAATTTTGTATTTCTACTTGTTGAAGAAATTGCAAGTAAATTCACAGTTAAGAATATAAATTTTCATAATAAAATCACAAATAAAATTAACTGACGCTTAAGTTAAGAATGTAAAATTTCATAATAAAATCACATATAAAATTAACTGGCACTTTAGAAATGAGCTTCGTTATAGTTAAATTCACATGTGAAAATAAAAAAAATTGTATACTGCCTCTATTTAAAATTATAAATTACTTAAATAAAAAAATTGCATACTGCCTCTATTTAAAATTATAAATTACTTTGAAAAACAAATTGTATCATGATATAAGTCGTTTTACAATTCCAATATAAATCGCAGAAAAAATGGCAAAAAGAATTGCAGAAAAAATCATAATTATTGGGAAGAGAATTTGATAAATACATTGGAAGCCTTAAGAAGCCCATTAATTATTTCGTCGAAAGACATTGATACCATTGTTCATGAGAAAGAAAAAAGATAAAGATCATCTCCCATTGGATGGGAAGAACTTGGAAAAAGGGAGAATTTCTGTTTATAAGATAAAATCACCTCCCATTGTACGAAACAATTCTGAAAACATCTTTTGTTTGTCTTTAGTATTTCTAGTAATGATGTAGGAGGATTGTGCGTATCAAAGAAGAAATTGCGCGTCGGAAAACATTTTAATATTTAAGCAATATTTAAGCAATTTTAGTTTTAATATTTAAGTAATTTCTATTTTATTTGTTTTATTTAATTTTGTTTTTGATTAAAGGCCCATAAGGCCCAATAGGGTTTATTTGTTTTATGTATTTAAAGACCTTTGGCATGGCCATAAGGATTATCTCTTTTATTATATAGAATCCAAAGTTTTCTTTATTCCTGGTGGACTCCAGAGCTTATCTATAGGGTTTGCGCTTGCAACCCTGTTTTCATTCAAGGTTTAGCGCTTGCTATTCCTTTGGGCGGCTTCCGACTGCGTCAGTTGGCATCAGTGCAGGTTTTCTCCTGTTCTTTTCATAGCTTGACAACTATGGCGGATCAACCGGTGACCAAAGCAGATCTTGAGGGAATTACCACGGCTTTTACCGCGGCTCTAACTGCTTTGACTGAACAGATGGCGAATTTAGCAAATCAGGCGAACAACGCCAAAAACAATGGGAATCGGCGAAGAGACAGGAGAGAGGAACCGATTAGGGTTCTGCGGGGTGGAAACTGTGTCGAAGATTCGAGTTCTGATGAGGAAGAAACTTACGATGAAAAGGTTAATCGTGGGAATCTACAGAACAACCATGACTATCGAGTGAAGGTTGATATTCCATTGTTCTACGGAACTATGGGAGTGGAGGAGTTTCTTGATTGGCAGATCGACGTCGACATGTTCTTCGACGTTATGGGTGTCCCTGAGAACAAACAAGTCAAGATGGTTGCGATCAGTCTTAAAAGTGCTACAGCTGTCTGGTGGGATAAACTTGTTGTTCAAAGGCAGAGACAAAGGAAGGGGCCAGTCAGAACTTGGAGAAGAATGAAACAATTAATGCTGGAGCGGTTTTTACCGGAGGATTATAAGCAGATTCTTCATAAGATGTACATCGAGTGTGTTCAGGGCAAGAGAACCGTGACTGAATACACAGCTGAGTTCCTGCGGTTTTCTGAGCGCAATGAATTGGGAGAATCAGAAAGCCAGAAAGTGGCTCGATACATTAGTGGCCTAAAGGGATCCTTGCAGGAGAAGATGGGTTTACAGACTGTATGGACCGTAGCTGAAGCATCTAGTTTGGCTTTGAAGGCAAAATTGATGGAGAAATCCCCTCAAAATTTCTCGTCTATTGAAAGGTGCTCACCCCAAAGTAACTGTGAATCAGCAGGTGACAAGGAAAAGAATGCAACACTTCGGGATTCCAATCTTGAGAATAAGGGGGCTAGCAGCTCTAGCAGTGTGCAGCATGGTAAAGCACCAATTCAGAGGCCAAATAATCCATATGCTAGACCCGCTATAGACACATGTTATCGTTGTAACGGAAGAGGCCACAAATCAAATGTTTGTCCAACAAGAAGAGTCGCTGCTGTTGTGGAAGAAAGGGAGGAAGATGAGGAAAGAGAAGATTCTACAGTTAAGAACGATGAGTATGCCGATGTTGAGTTTGCGGTGGAAGAATCTGATGAGAGGGTAAATTTTGTGTTGCAGCGAATGTTACTAGCATCCAAAGACGAAGGGCAGCGCAAGAATTTGTTCAAGACACATTGTTCTATCAAGAACAAAGTGTGTAATCTAATTGTGGATAGTGGCAGCATGGAGAATCTGGTGTCAAAAAAATTGGTAGATTATTTGAAGTTGTCCACAAAACCACATGAGAAGCCGTACAACCTCGGTTGGGTAAGTAAGGGCTCCCAAGTTCGAGTAACACTAACCTGCAGAGTTCCTATCTCCATCGGAAAACATTATAGAGAAGAGGTACTTTGTGATGTTCTTGATATGGATGTTTGTCATATTTTACTTGGTAGGCCTTGGCAGTTTGATAATGATATCACTTATCGGGGACGAGATAACGTGATGATGTTTACATGGGGCACACATAAAATTGCTATGGCTCCTGTTTTGCACTTTGATAAGAATCCTGGAGGAAAGAATCCTAGATTCTTGATGATGACGCAGAGTGAAGAGCTTGATGAGGCTGTAAAAGAAACTGAATGTTTCTGTCCAGTGGTGATCAAAGGGTTGATGAATGCTGTAAAGGAGGAAACAATTCCAGAAGAACTGCTAGGAATTCTAAAGGATTTCAAGGAGTTGACCGCAGATGAGCTGGCAAACGATTTGCCTCCTATGCGAGATAAACACATGGAAGTTAAAGTTTTCAATGTGGGAGAAGATGTGATGGCATTTCGGCGTAAGGAGAGGTTTTCAGTTGGTACTTACAATTATAGCAAGCTGCCAGATGAAGTTCTTTATCAAGAAGAGAACTCGGGGTCGAGTTCTTCAGAAGTGAAGGAGACTGATGTAGGAGGATTGTGCGTATCAAAGAAGAAATCGCGCGTCGGAAAGCATTTTAATATTTAAGCAATATTTAAGCAATTTTAGTTTTAATATTTAAGTAATTTCTATTTTATTTGTTTTATTTAATTTTGTTTTTGATTAAAGGCCCATAAGGCCCAATAGGGTTTATTTGTTTTATGTATTTAAAGACCTTTGGCATGGCCATAAGGATTATCTCTTTTATTATATAGAATCCAAAGTTTTCTTTATTCCTGGTGGACTCCAGAGCTTATCTATAGGGTTTGCGCTTGCAACCCTGTTTTCATTCAAGGTTTAGCGCTTGCTATTCCTTTGGGCGGCTTCCGACTGCGTCAAGTAATCTTTAAAGCAAAACATAAAATGACAATTTAGCAATGAAAAATTAGGAAATGTTTATTCTATTAAAAAAATGTTTTTATATTCAAAAATATATATTGATTTGAATTTACTTAGAAAAATATAAGAGTTTTTTAAAGTAGGCTATTTTAAGACCGAATAAAAGACTTTTGATATTTTTATAAAGCATTACCTCCAACCAAATAATGAAAATCTATTATAACTTCATACCAACAAAAATAATAAAATCCAATAACATACCATTTAGTAACTCTAGTATTCGAAATAGACAAAAATTGTTACGGCAAATACAATTTTAAATGTGAGAAAAGAAAGGTTATTTACGTAATTAACAAACATACTGAGCAGTATTAGAGTAAAACATATCACTACAAGTAGAATTCATATCCCTAATATAGTTCTTATCTGATTAGGAGGATGCCTTGCCAACGACCTGGGATCTGGATAGCCATTTTTGGGATCCATTATAGCCTTATAAATAAGCTCATAAGCTTCACCCAGTGATCTGGCCACTCCTATAGAAGCTTCAGAACGCAACTTTGGAACCTGTATCTGCTCAAACTCAGGCAGGGAACTTTCGCTTCCCAAAATAAGACCAAACAGAGCTTTCAAACACTCTGAAAGAACGGCTGGACTTGTATCTTCCAGTTCAGCCAATGGGGTACCAACTTCATCGTCCCCATCCTTATGGATTGAATTATGGATGTGAGGCATCTTTTCTGACAAATTACATCTACTTAAGATTGCATCAGCTTCTTTCTCCACAAGAACGCGCAAGTGATTATCTATCATTGCTCCAAGTCTTTTCACATACTCAGTAGCAACCTCATATCCAGATAAAGGTTGTTGAATAGCACACAAGCAGTTAATGAGAAAGATCTTTGAGGGTGTCTCACTAGTCTGCAAAAACACAATGTAGGTTAAGACAAATGTCTTACAGAAGCCAAAACTAGTTTATTGTATTAAAGTTCTTACAGGAACAAATCAGAAAACTCTAGGAAATTGACCAAGTTATGTTTCTATATATTACAAGTTCTTCCATTAATTTGTTCCACTTTATTGTTAGGTCTAATTGCACAAGGAAATTGACCAAGTTATGTTTCTATATATTACAAGTTCTTCCATTAATTTGTTCCACTTTATTGTTAGGTCTAATTGCACATTGATATAGTAATATACTTGATTTGGACATGCAACAATGGACTTTATTTGTTAATTAACATGACTTTACATCTACAATACAACATAGTATTTCTTTAAAAAATTGTAGATTCTTTCAATTTCAGTCTCTTGATTCCAAATGGATTGTTTTTTATTTATAGGAGTACTGATTTTAAAAGGCTGCAACCCTGGAGTCATGAAGCTGATGCAATCTTAAGTAGGTGTAACTTGTCAGAAAAGATGCCTCATTTCCATAATTTAATCCATAAGGATGGGGACGATGAAATCTTTTCTATATAACATATAGACAATTCATTATGATTTTTTGTCAGTAAAGTGAGAATAATAAACTATTTGAATGCACAAGAATGAAGTTCATATCAAAAGCCGAAGTGCATTAAATAATAAAAGATTGAACTCCTACAAAGCTATAAAACCCAAAAGAGAAGGAAAAACAATTGTTTCTTTTAAAAAGAGAGGAGGAACAGACCAGTGATGATGAAGCAGAGCGGCTGTTTGACAAGATTGCATCAACCGATGACTTAGTAAGTTGACCAGAGTTGCTGCTCATCCTACTTTTTCTTGATGAGTTGCCGCCTCCCTTTGACTTGTGTGCCTCTGCTGCTTGTTCACACATCTGCAACAAATAGGAAGCTAAATCTATGATATCCTTCGATTTCAATGAAAATACAGCCAATTGACTTCTAACATGAATAGCCAGGATTGCAGAACTGTCTTTAAATTGGATGATTCAGGGACCCTTGAGTTCAGCACTAAAGCATCAAGTTCACGGATTATGCAACCATGTTATTAAATCAGCAGGCTAGAAAAGGGAATATTAACCAAATATTTTAAGGAATTAAAACAATAGCAATATGTTGTTACCAAAGGAAAGCTGTCCTTTGCAGATATTTCGTGTCATTTAGATAGATACCAAGTTGAGTACAGAGATTTTCAAAACCACCATTATGGAAGTAGCTCTAAGATATTATAGGTCAATTTCAGAATAATAGTTATACTCTCACATCATTTTTCTTTTATGACTACCCTGAATGGTAATGCAATCAAATGCAGGAATCAGATTGATAAATACAAACCTGAATTATTGGATCCAGTGTAGCAGATATCACTGGATCAAAAACAGGTTTTTGGCCAGAAGCAGGAACCATCATGCTGTTGTAGTTCTCAATTATTTCAAGAAGTACAGATACTCCTTCTCTCACAGCCGGGGGCGGAGAAAGATCAACAGCAACAAGTGGGGGATATCGTAAAAGCTTTTCTCCTCGACCTTTCAAAATATCAAAAAAAGTTTTCTGAGCAGCATCTTTCAGTGCCCATAGTGTATTACAAAGTGCAGTATCTTCCCCGAGTAAATCTGAGATCTACAAGACCATAAGAAGTCATCAAGATAAATAAAAATATGGATTACTGCGAAAAAAGGGAAGAGATGATAACTCACGGTGTAGCAGTAAAATTGAAGTGTATTACTGAGTTTATAGGAGACTATAAGACTTGGTTGTGACTGTAAAACTTGTTCAACTCTCACTTTAAATGGCCGGCATACTCCTTCAAAAATTCTATCAAGAACAAACATCAAGTCAATTTCAGTCTTGCCAGATCCATTCTCAGAGTTATTGGAGAGTTGCTTTGCCGTTGGTCTAGTATCTACAATTGCATCTGGATCAAGTAGTACAAGTACAAGTTCACGTTCAGATGCCAAGGCCTGCATGCATAAATAAAATGATGAATAAATAAACTGTTAAAATATATGAAAAAATATCCCCTAATATTTGGATCGAATTTTAGTAATTTAAATATTTTAAATTAAAAATTAGGTTTGATTTCTATATTTCTTTATATTCAAGACTTCAATGCACTTTTGATCCTCATATTGGACCATTTTCACGAAATCGGTCCCCTCATTTATAGATCCAACATTTTGGCCCTCCTATGTCCATATTTTCTGCAATTTTGCCGCAATCCTCATTTTGGCCTCCAAAAGTTGTGATGTGGATCTGAGGTGGCACCAAAAATGATTATGTGGCAAATACAACAACAACAAACAAGTCTTATCCCACTTAAATTGGATTTCCATCAAACTACATCACAATATTCTATCAAAGACCATGTTTCTATCCAATTTGTTAATCTCTAGGTCTTTCTAATAGTTTCTCTTATAGTTTTTCTAGGTCTTCCTCTACCTCTAGTTGTTGACTATCCACCATCTGATCTACTCTCCTTACTACAGAATTCACAGGTCTTCTCTTTACATGCCTAAACCACCTAAGTCTATTTTCCACCATCTTTTCTACTATGGATGTTACCTCAATACTCTCTCTAATATTGTCATCTATATTCTTATCTCGTCTAGTCTTATCACGCGTCCAACGCAACATCCTCATCTCTACTACACTTATTTTATTTTCATGTTGGTTTGTTACCGCCCAACATTTTGTCTCGTACAACATCGTCAGTCTTACAGTTATCTGATAATACTACAATATTTTTTTTAAAGGGTTCTTTGTCAACAAGCTTGAAGCTTTGTAAATTTTAACTTGAGAGGAGCGTTAGAAATGATTATATAAGAAAAATATCTCATATTTGGCTTCTATCATAGAGTAACTAGGAATAAATTATATTATCTCTAGGGGTTCATTTATAATATTGTGTATTTCGTGATATGTTTCCTAATCTAATCAGGATTTGGAGTCGAATAATTATCCTAAATACTTTATTTATTCAGGATTTGGAGTGTTAAGATAGGAGAGAAGGGAGATTTAATTATGGACAATTAGTGAATTTAATTAGTTAATAAGAGGAGATTAGTTAGATAAATAAACAGGGGGTGGAAGGATGACGGGGATCATATTTTAATTCAAAAGATATTGTGTGAAAGCCAAAAGGAGAAATCCTTTGTGAAGGGGAAACTTTTGGAGGAGAGCTCTCTCTTTTATTCTCGGCCATTCATTCAATAACACTGTTCTTTCTTTTCATTTATTTCTATCAATATTTCATCTTTCCTCTCTTGGTTTGCAACAAGAAGTCTAATATTAGTAAAAATAACAGATAGTGCGCTCAAGTATTTTCAATAAAAACCATAATCACAAGTCAAAAAAGTTTTTACTCTTTCCCTTTCCTCCTTCCTTATATAATACCCTTTATTTTCAACACATATCACAGTAGCAAAGTAGGCATTCAAAAGTGGTTTCAAGCATGCATCCATAGGGCTTTCATGACAAACCTGATGCAGCCAGCCTAACATATCCCCAACATATCGTAATGGGTCATGAGCATGCACTTCAATTGGCCGAGGCATTCCACCAGGTCCTCCACGTGTAAGGGCACTTATAAATCTTCTAAACAGTGCATTGTGTCTCATATTGGCAACCTGCAAAATTAGTAAAAAATATATTATGCTCAAGTAAATGATCATTAAGACAATCTAAGTTTCAATTTGACAATAAGAACATTCTTTAGATTTATTATCAACCCGAGTTCCACTAGCAATTATTTTATCATAATCACCATTAGATGGTGCATTGTGCATGATAACAGATAATAATATGCTTCAGAATATGAAATGTCTCGCGACTGAAATATGGAAGCCAAACTAAAATGGACAGTTTTTCAATAGTTTGATTAAATACCTCTTCTGCACAATACTTGAAAAGAACAGATCTTTCCCTGAGGTAGCGCACAGCTGTTTTCAGAAGGTCGCCAACTTCTGGATTGTCAGTGTCACCCAGTTTCCTACATTCAGCCTGAACCCACCTAGATGTAGAGACTATAAGTAGTTATTATATATCATCAATCTAGCCGATCCCAATTGAAAGAAGACTATAAGTAGTCATATCATCAATCTAGCCGATCTAAATTGAATGACACGGCTTGTAAGAACTTTAAGAATGCCAAATGAATATTAAACACGGATAAAAATTCACACTTCATACAGACACGCATTATATGTATGTGTGTATCATATGGATGAAAAAATAAGGTATAGTATACTCTAGCCGTAAGATGCTGAAATAGATGATTCTTCACCTGCATAGACGCTCATAAGCTCCTTCTTGATACACTGCCATCATATCCATTAGCTCTAAACCAGCACGCTGCAAATGAAATTCCCCAATTCAGTAAACATCTTAATTTTATTTTAAGCTGATAAAGTAGCAGGTAAGGCAAGTATGGGAAAAAAAACATCTGCTTGAACAAGATCATTACTAAGTGAAGGGCCGGACCGGACTCTTGCAGATCTACTGTAGTTATCCTAATCTTGTATATTTCCAAGAGGCTGATTCCACAACTTGAATCCATGATCTCGAGTCACATGGCAAAAACAATGGGACAGTTGCAAAAACTAGATGGGGAATCAGCCTCTTGCAAATGTAAGGTAAAAGTGCCATAATTCTTTAACATGTATTTAGTTCAAAGGTAAATTATTTAATGCTAAATATCTCTTAATGATTTGTCTCTTTAGAGTTTTTCTTGATCTCCCACTACCTCTAACTATTAAACTATCCACTATCAGGTTGTAAAGCACATAAGACAAGATTCTTTTCTACAATGGGAGCTATTTTAATTTTTTCTCTCAAACAGTTGTTTTCCTAACCCTTTCTAGTATGACCACTCATCCATTTGAACTTTCTCATTTCCGCAACACTGAATTTACCTTTAAGTTGGCTCATTATCATCTTAACATTCGATCTCATACAACATTAGAGGTCTTAAAAGTCATGCCGTAAAGTATTTTTCAATCTTGAGTGGCGCTTTTCCTTCAATAATTTATGGATATGGGGTATGGACTTACATAAGTTTAAATATTTGTATCACCCATCTACTGAATTTATGCATATCAGCATATATTGTAGAAATTAATAGCATCTGAAGTGAATAATATTAGTCCAGTGCAATTTAGTCACAATCAATCAGAAATAGCATTGTATGAATAGCTCTAGACAAGGAATGGTGAAGACAAGAATATTACCTGATGATGTGTCCTAAGCAACACTTTACAATTGGCATGAATCTCTTGGACATGAGATAGTGCTTTGAAAAAATTCTCATTCAGATCTTCATCTCTAAGTGCATTAATCTACATATGATCAACAATTAATTTTAACCAAGAATATAATACACTTATTTGATTCACAAACCCATGGGTCGATAATAGGTAAAACATTAAACAATAATTGGAACCTCTTCAGGGGAGAGCTGATAATCGCGTAAGAAACATGTTACAATTTCTTGTCTTTGTGTAGTAGTTTCAAGTTCTTGTTTGAGCCTTTCTGTGGTACTTATAATGTCACCTGTGCTAGCACTACAACTGTTTAAAGCCTTTGCTATCCTGTAAAAATATAGAACCTAAAGTTTTATTTAAGGATCTGTAGGCTAGAAAAATAGAGAATCCATTCTCACTGAAAGAACAATAAGAAAATTTTAATTTTTAAAAGGAAACTTGATATGCTTATGCTATAAAGCAAAACTTAAAATTTTAACCCCAACTAAGTGCTAAACAGAACAAGATTCACAAACTAATATTTCTGGAGTCGCACTACGAAACCAAAATTGAGAATGATATGCCAGCACCTCGCAGTAAATACCGAAATTAAATACTTTATTGACCACAAACCAAACTCAGCTCTAACATACTAGCTACTATGGAATTGCCTTTTACATGATTTAAAATGCTACTCTTAATAATTTCAGCCAGATCACCCACTATAATCCAGAGAATTCTGGTTAAGTATGTGTTTCATTCCACATTCAATTGCCATATCACTACGCGTCTAGTTGATTCTACAATTCCTATCTTTGTAAAAATCGTGATTACTTTACATTGGAATATGAGAATAAGCTTTCCATGATCAAACTAAACATACCATAAGTAATTTAACATCACTCTAAATATAAACAGCTGTGGGATGGGGCACGTCCCACATTAATTGAAGTATTGAACAACTTTCTAATCCATCATCAGCTATTTAAATTAAACAAAAAAGAACTCCATCAACGCATACACACACACACTAGGTACTGGGTATCCTATTTACTATATTGGGGTTGGTTATGAATTTTTAGAATCAGTCACTGGTTTGAAATCATACTTCTACCATATGCTTCTTTCCTAGGATGGAAAATGATAAATTAATCATGATTTCTTACTTCTATCCATTTTGACTAATTGTTTCACTGTTTATCTATTTTTTTAAAAGTCTTCCTCTGGTGACTGTTATGATTCAAATTAGAGAAAAAGTCAAGTCATCAAAGTGAGTCATTAAAATGGTTAGAGAAAAGGACACGTGTCACTTGATGCATGAATTAAGGAAATATTCCCTTAACCTTCTATAAAATGGAGCATTGATTGGAAACAAAGGCATGGAAGAAAATTGATGAATCACTCCTCTCTCCCCTTTGGTACTCTCTTGAGAGTAATTATTAAGTCTTATACTGAATCTTCTTCTATCTTTCTACTAGTTCCTTAATTCGTCAATTTGTATTTGTTTTCACTTAATTTCTATTGAATTGTTTCTAGTGAATTCTATACAAAGATATGTTTCTCCCATTGTCTACATTTTCTCTGCATTCAATATTTCCAAAAGGGGACTACTATAAAAGATGATGTGGTGGCAGCAATCCTTGAGTTCTTTGATACTGGAACCATACATAGTAAATTCAACCAAACTGTGGTGACCTTGATTCCTAAACATGCCTCTGCTAGCACTATCAAGGAGTACAGACCTATAGCAGGTTGTACCACCTTCTACAAAATTATAGCAAGAATTCTTACTGCAAGGCTTGGAAAGGTCCTTCAAAGCAATGTCAGTCTGTGTCAGGCTGCTTTCATTCCAGGCCAGCAGATCCATAACCACATAATGCTTGCTTATGAAGTTATTAAAGGGTATGGAAGGAAGTATGGAACCCCTAGATGTATGATGCAACTGGACCTCCAGAAGGCCTATGACATGGTTGACTGGAGGGCTCTCAAGTGTATTATGATGGAGATGGGCTTTCCAAACAGGTTTATAGGCTGGATCATGTCTACTGTTACAACAGTTTCTTATGTGTTCAATATTAATGGGCAAGTGACTGATTCTATGAAGGCTTGCAGAGGAATCAGACAAGGGGATCCCCTATCCCCACTCTTGTTTGTCATAATGATGGAGTACCTCAATAGACTTCTTGTCAAAATGCAGAGAAACCCTACTTTTCACTTTCACTCAAAGTGTAAGAAGCTTGGACTGAGTAATCTAATTTTTGCTGATGATATTTTGTTGTTCTGTAGGGGAGACATAGATTCTGTAAGCTTGATGATGCATACTATCAGTATATTTTCCAACACAACTGGCCTTGTTGTAAATCCTCAAAAATGCAAGCTATTCTATGGGGGTATCCAAGATAATGTTATTACTGCCATAAGGAATATCACAGGGTTTGAGCTTGGTAAATTACCTGTGAGATACTTAGGAGTACCACTGACTTCTAAGAAGCTGAGCATTAGTCACTACTTGCCACTAATTGATAAGATTCTGGATAGGGTGAGGCACTGGTCCACAAGACTCCTTAGCTATGCAGGGAGGTCTCAACTCATACAGAGTGTATCTCATGCCATAGCTCTATACTGGCTTCAGTGTTTCCCAATCCCAAAGTCTGTTTTGCATAAAATTGACTCTGTTTGTAGAAGTTTTCTTTGGACAGGGAAAGAGGTGCATAGTAAGAAGAGCCCAATAGCCTGGAAAACTGTGTGTCAGCCCAAACAGTGTGGAGGCCTTAACATCTTGAATCTTAGCGTGTGGAATCAAGTCACCTTGTTGAAATGTCTTTGGAATATCCAAAGAAAGGCAGAGAATCTCTGGGTTCACTGGATTCATGCCTATTACCTGAAAGGCAAAAATTTAATGGAGCTGACACCTAATACTACTTGGTCTTGGATGTTTGGTAGTATAATGAAGCAGCGTGACTCTGCATCTCATAACATGTGGAATACTCTGAACCAGGAGCAGATATTTCCCATGAAAAAAGTGTATACTCACCTGTTGAATGCAGAAAGAATCAATTGGAGCCCTCTTATTTGTTCTAATCCAGCTAGACCTCGTGCAACTCTATGTTTATGGATGCAATGTCATGGGAGGCTACCTACAAAAGATAGAATGCTCCGGTTTGGCTTTATCCAGGATAGTGTGTGCAGCATGTGTAGTCAGGATGTAGAGACAAAGGAACATGTGTTCTTTGATTGCAGATTCCCCAGGAGTGTTTGGTGCAATATTTTGGAGTGGATTGGCTTTAAGCATACCCCCCTGAGTTGGCTTGATGAACTGAGATGGGTTATTGAGAATTCTAAGAAGAAGGGTTGGCGGGCTAAGATCCTAAAGCTAGCTTTTGCAGAAGTGGTTTACGGGATATGGGCCCATCGCAACAACCTTATATTTGGAACAGATTCTACTGCCACTCTCCAGACTATCAGAGATTGTATAGTTCATAGGAGTTGGATAGATAAAAGCATTAGACACCATATAGCTGAATTACTATTATGATGTATATAATAGGTGCTAGTTAGTCCTTTTTGCCTTGCTGGATCCTTGTGATCGCTTGCTTTGTATCTGTTTTTGAATTAATGAAAATTCATCTTGATTCAAAAAAAAAAAAAAAAAAATATTTCCAAAAGGGGCTAAACCCTTACAGTGACACCGACAGAAATTCAAACATATGTTTCCCTTCATATGTGAAAAATTAAACAGAATCTTCACTGGTTAACTGATATACGAACCTAACAAAGAATAAGCATTTCCTGTACAACACATTTTTTCCTATTTCATAACCAATTACAAGGACAGGATGATTAACGTCGGAGTAAGCATTTCCAGGGGAAGAAGGAAGCAGAATCAAATGCAACTCAATATCACTACTAAGCACGGAAAGTAAGCTTGAGTTAACAACACTCAGAGTCACAGTACGCTATCTCCTTATACACATTTACTTAAAATGATAAGCACGCAAACAAAGTTACAACTAAGAAACCTTCAGAAATGGAAAACAACCGTACCTGTCGCAGCATTCAGCAAGAGAATCGACCTCATTCTCCACGCTATCCAAAGCCTAACAAAGCAAACAGAGAGAATTGAACTGGATCAGAACCGCAAAAACAACTGATCTAACTGACTGCACGATAAGATTAAAAAAAAAAAAAGCAGCGAATACGAATTACGAGTTGAGCAGCATGTGAAGCATCGAGGAATTCATGGTTGATGGATAGGGCGCGCTTTTCGATGGTTGATCGGAGGTTGCGGCGTGCTTGAGGAGTGTTGTCGTCGTAGAAAGAAGAGAGTGTGTTTAGTGAAGACAAGAGATCCGGCGTGTCGATCCTTGATTCTAGAACTTTCTTCAGCTTCCGTGACAGACCCGGCGCTAAACCCGCCACCGTCGTTCCCATTCTCTTCTTCTTCTTCGTCTTTCTCTCCTCCCACTCTATTCGCTATATTCAGATCAAAGATCTGAATCTCAAGTAAGAAGAGATTAATTGGAATGGATAGTGATTTGCTGCAGTCATTAAAATTACGCAGTCACACAGTTAATTAAATTATACCCATCTCATTAAGGGCTAGTTTGTTTTGGCTTTTTTAAAAAATGATTTTTATAGTGTAAACAAATTTTGCAAATTTTTTTTTTATAAAGAAATTTTTTATAAAAGCTTCAAATGAAAATTTGGTTTGAATAGTTATTCTTAAAATGTGATTTTAGGTACTTCATCTATTTATGGAAAAAAAAATTGGATATCAAAATTTTAAAAAATCACTTAATTTTGAAGCTATTTCAAATAGATTTTCATAAAAATCATTTTTGAAATACGACTTTTTGAAAAAATTATGATTTTGACAAAGTTTTGGTCTTCAATTATGTATCTTTATGTTATAAGATGTCAAAATTAGTGTTTCGTTTTAGAAAAAACGAATATAAAAAAACTTGTAATATTTTAAAAAACGGTGTTAGAAAATCTATTTTCAAAAATACAAAGAAAAAATCCATTTTTTTAAGCTGAAACAAACTGGCCTTAAATCAATGCTCTCTATTCAATTCTCTTAATATAAGAAAAAAAAATTATTCACCTCTCTATGGGGCTGACCCCAGCGAAAACTCCAATTTACCCCTATTTCGGAGATGTATCTCCAAAGTAATTTTTTTTTTAGATTTTTCCAGACTTCGGAAATGCATCTCCGAAAACACCAAAAAATTAGGGCCTGTTTGAAAGGCTTTTTAAAAACTCTATTTTAGTTTTTAAAAATTTAAAAACTAAAAACTTGTTTGAATATAATATTTTACAAATGTGTTTTTAAAAACTCTTCACAATTTTTCAGTTTTTAAAAGCAAAAAACTGAAATGGCTAAATTGTGTTTTGATTTTTACTTTTCAGTTTTTAAAAACTAAAAACAAAAACTATTTCAAACAGACCCTTAGTGTTTTCGGAGATGCATTTCCAAAATGCATGAAAATTCAAAAAATACGTTGGTTTTAACAATCAGGTATTATTTCGGAAGTGCACTTCCGAAATAAAGTGTTCATATACCATTTTTCCTCCTTCACTATTTCATCATTTTTCTTCAAAACAAATCCAAACCCTCTCCAAAACTTCCATCAATATCAATCCATTTTTCGTCTCAAAATCAAATTTCAAACCGTTGATCACGTTAAAGGGGACATAGAAAGCTACAATTTGAGGTAAACATCTCTCATTTCATCCCTTATTTCACTACATTGATTGTGAATTCTGTGAAGAAAACTGCGATGGTTCGAAATTTCATTTCCGAAATAAGTTACCTAACAAATTTCGGAAATGTACTTCCGAAATTATGTCTGGCAGTAAAAAAAAACAGTTTTGGCCAATTTTGCTAATTTTTGCATATGTTAGGTATGGTGCATCCGGACAACATTGTCAACGATGACGTAGTAGTTCCGGAAGATGTCAACGTTAATAACGATCTGGTTAACGATGTTAAATCCATGATCGATGCGGTAGATGTACGACAACAATTTACAAATGATCGGAGCTTCGCTTGTCGTGAACAATTGTTTGATTGGGTTCGTAGCGAAGCTAGTAAACTTGGATTTGGCATTGTTATTTTAAGGTCCGACAATGGAAATAGTAGACAGAAAGCTTTTGTCGTTTTGAATTGCGATATGGGTGGGAGGTATGTACCAACAAACCGGTTGTTAAAACACGAAGACACGAGATTGAGAAAGTGTGGGTGTCCGTTTAAGTTGCACGTGACTCGGAGGGTTGATGATTTGTGGCATTTAAGCGTCATTTGTGGAATTCATAAACATGCCTTGGATGCCAAGCTACATGGGCATCCAATGGCGTGTCGGTTGTCCCGCGAAGAGAAGAATATTTCGGATTTATCGATAGTCAAAGTGGCGCCGGGAAACATACTTGCGGATTTGAAGCGAAAAAAACCAGATAGCGTTTCAAATATCAAGCAAGTATACAATGAACGACACAATCTTAAAGTCTTGAAAATGGGCCCTCGGTCGGAAATGCAACAACTTTTAAAACTACTAGGCGATAACCAATACATGTCAAGCTTCCGAACGTGCGAGGACAAAGTTACGGTGCGTGACATTTTTTGGACTCATCCCGAAAGTATCAAATTGTTCAACACATTTCCAACCGTTTTTGTGATGGATTCGACGTACAAGACCAACAAGTATAGGCTTCTGCTTCTAGAGATTGTCGGTGTGACCTCGACGGACAAGACATTTTCGGTCGGATTTGCTTTTTTGGAATGTGAAAAAGAAGATAACTTTTCTCGCACGACACGCCGTTTGCAGAATTGATAACGTCGCTCAACACGCTATTGCAATATCCGGAAAATTGGAAGGTTGTCAAACTTGAGTATCGCTCGCCTTCGCTTAACGACGAGGGAGACGCTGAGTTCACCCCATTTGAAGTCAAGAACAACGAGGATCTAGAGGTTTTGTGGTCAACTTTCGACCGATTTTCTTCGAAGGGTTCGATTAAGTTGGATGCGAAACTTCAAAGATTGGGGGCCGACGTTATCAAAATGTTGACTCATCCTCACCTACCCATGTTTAACAATATGTAATTTTGATTTTATGCAATGTGATCTTTGTAATCTTAATCCTTTAAATAAATTGAATCGTTGTTGTTTGTTATTTTTCTTTTGTATCAGACCTTATTTCAGAAGTACATTTCCGAATTCTTCCAAGGGGGTGAATTCGGAGATGCACTTCCGAATTCGCCTATTTTATGGAAAAAAACATTACTTCGGATGTACATTTCCGAAATCAGTTTTTTTCATCAAAAAAACATGTTTTCGGAAGTACATTTCCGAAACCACCTTTTTTCTCATAAAATAAGTGACTTCGGAAATGCATTTCCGAAATTAGGGGCATTTTGGGTTTTTCGCCAGAGGTGACCAAGAAGATAGGGATATGGATAAAGAAATTTCCTAATATAAATCACTCAACTCCAAAGTTTTATAAGTATTTTTCAATGTTTTTAATAACTCCAAAGATTTCACAAAAACTTTGTCTTTTTAAGTTTTTTTATTGAGAAGCTTTAAAGTCTTTGCTCTACTTATTTGTTATAAACTATATAATTGTCATTCTGTAAAATACTGCGTAGATACATATTTATAATTAGTAAAACTCAATCTACAGATCTCAAAACATAATCTATTAATTATTATAAATATTTAATAATATATTTTATATTAATTTAGATTATTTCTAAATTAATATATATCTAATATTCTAACATTAAATAACCAATCCGAAAATCAAATCGATCAAACTCGAAATTTGCAAACCGTCTAAATCGGGCATTCTTGTTGCTTTTCGACTTTGTGATTTTTGGCAATTTCGGAATATGTTTTCTTTCTCTTCATTAAAAAAAGGTTTTGAGGCATACTTCAACAATCTCCACCTTGACTTTAAACCGTGCTGATGTCAATTTAACCATCAACAACCTTGTTGCTCTCTACTATGTTGAAACTCTAATCAATAATATTGATCAAATTCATGGCACCCTTGAATCTTGATCTCCCCACATGCATCCACTTGTTTCCAATAGCCCTTTTCTACCTATGTAATATAACAAGCCCATAAGAATGATAATTCAACCATTGTCGACTCCACATGCCTTCGAACGCATCCCTGAAGGTCCCTGTTTTTGTATTTTGCAACCCTTTAAACACATTCAAAGCATAAAAATCAAGGCTAATATAATTGTTCCTTTGAGATGCTACAATCCCCCTCCTTACCTTATCTTGATTCAAGTGATATAACCAAATATCTCTATAATTGTTCCCTCACTATTACTAGTTATCCATAGTAGGAAACTCCGCCTCAAACTGAGTTTTCTTCGTTATAGCTTCTAACAGGTTTATCCCTTGGTTTTTACTATTTTCCTCTGAAGAAATTTTCTACCAACCAAGTAGAATTCTTTGACATCATCCCTTCCCAAAAAGTCAATAACAACTCAGTGGTCACATATATTTATATCGCTTGTTATCTGCAAAATTCACTATACATTTTTGAAACAACCTCAAGGCATTCATAATGCCTTGACCTCAAATCTCATAACTCTTTCTTGTCATGAAGGCCTCCACTAATTAATAAAAACATTTGAACTTTCTAAAATGTATAGACCACATATTTAGCAATAATCACTTCATCACGCGAAATCTTCAACACTCCACGTTCAACTCTAGTGCAATAGCCTAGATCAGCAAACATGTTTATAGATAACAAATTTCTTTTGAGTTCTGGAACATACTTTACATTGTGAATAAGAAACTCATGATCATCAAACATTTTAGGTTTGTTCGTACCAATACCATGAATCTTGCTAGTCTTATTATCACCAAGACGAAATAATCTACCTTGCACCTGCTTCAAAGTTTTCAACTATTGTATTCTTTTACACGTGTGATAAGAGCAACCTTAGTCTATAACCCAACCATCTTCAAACTCAGAACTCGATACCATTAGTGCATCAGCACCTCATAACCATCTTCATCCAAGGAAACTGTTGAAAGTATTTATGGGTAAATATTTTCTGTAATATATCGTATCCACAGGGATTGGTTAATATCACTGCCGTTCTATAGTTGTTTATTTTGAGTTAAGAAATTTGGTTTGGTTTGTTTTATACTAATAATAATATCAAAAGCAAATAATAAAATAAAAGCAAGCAAAGGACTTTGTGTTAACAAATAAAGAAAGATGTTGAGTCTTTAGGGTTCATCAACCTAATCCTATACAATTATCAATTAATTCACAATAGAACAATCCTTTGAATCATTATCTTCACTTATCCTCAAATAAGATTCCATGTCTGCAAATCAAATTAGATAACTTTTACCGGTATGAGATTCGATCTCTCCAAATCACAATAACGATAATAGTAATTAAGAACGATAATTATGAAAACCCAATTACAATTCCATCTCTGCAAATTGCAATTGAATCAATATAGTAACCTAGGGCAAAAGTTAAATCCTTTCTTTCGGTCAAAGATTCAACAATGATGTAAATTAAAAGCAAGGTTTCTTATTGATAATAAATTCAAACAATTATTCACAGGGATTAATCAATGGTAATGTATATTCATAGGTTAACTACTACCTTAGACTCAACAAGAGGGATTTAGCTCTCCATAGACATGAAGAACATACAAGAATCAATGGAGGAATTCATCTTCATCAATAGAATGCCTTCAATTGGTAAAGAATCCACCTTCTATTGTTATTCTCAGCTTCAGAATCAGATATCTCTCCTAATTTCGCTCCCACAAAGTATATAACCACTTGGAAACTAGGGCTTTTAAACAGAATTTTTGGGCTTTTAACGCCGAGGCCGCGGCGCGGCAACGGGCTGGCGCGGCGCGCCCCTCAAACAGAGATGTTTTCGCGGCGCGCTCTAGGACTCTCGCGGCGCGCTCTTTGCAATTTCCATCCTTTTCTTCTGCCTTTGAGACTTCCAACTCTCTTTCCTCCTCATGTTCTTCTTAAGCTTCAATTCAGCTCTAAACCTGCAACAATAACACCCACAAGTGATTCGATTTGCTTTACGCACGAACTAAACTTATTCAGTTCAATTCTTAATAAAAACCTATGGATTCATCACATTTTTGCATTGGTTTAGAGAAGAAATCACTTATATTAACACATGAATTTACCATTAATTTACTCCTAACAAACTCTCCCCAACTTAGAGTTTTGTTTGTCCCTAAACAAAATTACTTACCTCCAACAAAGTCTACCGACAATCATGCAACAAGTTTTTCAACACGTTTTTCTTAAGTGGTTCAATCCAGTAACTAAGTCAAATACTCCTCTTCCACCTGCAAACTCAGAACATACACATGAAACAAACTTTGAAAGCAAATCACCTCCAGAAGTTCAAAACACTACACAATTGTAATTGAATCAGCACTAATCACTCTCATCAAAAAGCATGATGAATAAACGAGGGGTTAAACACTCATCCACACAATTAAATCAACAAAAATCCATATCATACGTTCACCGAATTGCTAGCATCAAGTCCTGTGAAATCTGAGAATCAGAAGGTCTTTCTCGGGTTGTAATGCGGTTTAGATTCAAAGAAAAGAAGATAATCAAGGGTTGTTCCTAATCTAGGGAAGCATCCAAATCATAACTCATTCCTTCTTTTCTATAACTTTAATTCTCTCACCCGTTCATCCTTTTCCATTCGTAGCGTGGTTTTTCTCTCTCACTTTTTTTTCAACAACTATTATATTCAAACGTTGTTCTTTTTCCATCAATTTTCTCTCTTTTTTTTTTTTCAAGCTACGAATTCTTTAGCCTTTCACCAATTACCACATATACTTACTCTTCTTTTGAGAGTGACTCTCCCCAACTTGGAGATCAACCTGTATTTAGATTATATGAATGCTCCCCTACTTTCTAAAAAAGGTCAAAGAGAAAACACATCACCAAATTTTATGGTTGATGGTCCAAAACAAAACTTTTTATTGAGATCAAACTCACCAGGTATTTCCTTGGTGCATATTATGATACTTACCTTGACCTCAGGCTCAAAGAATGGTTAGCAAAGGATCACACTCTCACAGAAGAAGATAATTTTTACGGTGGAGTCGGCTCAAAGAACTCTCAAATTCAAACAATTGCCTAAATCACTTCCACAGGTTTCCACAGACGATGCAACAACCGGTTTAGCATGATACGAACACGTCAAAAATAATTGATGGTCTTCCTGCATATAGTAAACAATGGAAAGCTTTCCTCACAATGGTTAAGGCTAAGCTGATCCAATAAACAATGTACCATAAAGAACTTCTGTTAAGAATTTACTAACACCTTAAGTTTCATTGCACACATTAAGAGTTTGAGTTTGAAATTTCATACCTGCTTTGTTACTTATTGAAAAAGAGAGTGAAACTCAAAAATTTTGAACATTCACTTACTACCACTTTCATACATGTTGCTTTCTTGTTGATACTTCGCTTGAGATTCTCGCTTTGTTATGGGACTACCTACTCTAACTGGGAGTACATAATTAAATAAAAAAAAAAAACAGAAAATTTGAAAATTTGAACAAATCAAAAATAAATAGCTCCACCCCCAAAACTTGAGCTAAACATTGACCTCAATGTTTTGTAACAAGTCCGAGAGGGTGACTTACAGAGAGTAATGCAATATCAATTGCTGCCTCCTAGCTTTCACCAGACGGGTTCCCTGATTATTTCCTGAATTAAAATCAAACAAAATAAGACAAAACATTAAAAGTGTGGGTTACCTCCCATGAAGTGCTTCGTTTAACGTCGCATGGCTCGACGGTTCATGCTTTCAAGGAACTAAAAATGGTGCATGTTGCTCCACTCCCCCGAAGAAATCTTTTAACCGTTTTCCATTAACGGTTCTCCTCTCTTTTGTCAGTGGATTCTCTACCATAATGGCACCGTGGTCGCATATATCTTTTACTATCAGTGGTCCAGACCATTTTGTTGTTGCTTTACCCGAGAGACATCTTAGTTTTGAGTTGCACAGGAGTACCTCTTGTCCAACTTGGAAGTAGCTCGGAGGTTGATTTTTGTCTTCCTTGGTTGTTCCCTCAGTTGAATCGATTTGGAAGATATCACTCTTGTTCTTAAGATGCTTCTTGGCCTTGAACAGATTAAATTTTACCTCTTCATCTTGCACCCTTATTTTCATGATCCCTTCATCCAGATCAATCATCATTCGAGCAGTTTTCATGAATGGCCTTCCTAAAATCACAGGTACCTCATGATCTTCTTCCATGTCAACAACCACAAAGTCTACCGGGAAAAAGAATTTGTCTACTTTAATTAGCAGATCTTGAATCACTCCATAGGGTGAAGTGATAGACTTGTCGGCCAATTGTAAAGTCATACTAGTGGGCTTCATCACAATATTCCTTAGCTTCTTGACAATGGATAAAGGGATTAGGTTGATGCTCGACCCCAGATCAATTAACCCATCGCCAGTGAAATTACCTCCAATATTTAATGGTAAGGTTACTCGCCCCGGATCAGATTCCTTTCTTGGAGTAGTTCTTTGAATTATAGCACTACATTGAGCATCAAGCACCACAGTTTCTTCATCTATGCATCCCTTTTTCTTTGTGAGCATTTTCTTCATAAATTTAGCATATTTGGGCATTTGCTCTAATGCTTCGGCAAATGGTATGTTTATATGGAGTTGCTTGAAGATGCTCATAAACCTGTTATATTGCCTGGCATTGTCTGACTTTGACGGAGCGTGGGGGTATGGTAGATGTTGGCTTGGTATCACCGGATCTACCTTCTTTTTCTTGGAACTTTTTCTTTTCTCTGTCATCCCTCTTTCTTTCTTGGTCTCATCTATTTCTCTTTCAGCATCTTTGCTCATGGTGCTCACTATGATTTCATTCTCCTCATCTTCTGCAGCCTGATTATTATCCTCTTTCTCGGTATCATTGATTTCAACTTCTTTCTCAGCACCTTTCTGACCGGTTCTAGTCGTCACTGCTTTACAATGCTCTTTAGATTATCTTGAGTGTTGGCGGAGAATGTTGCATTTGACTGAGTAGCTGCAATTTGTTTAGCCAGTTGCCCTACTTGAGTTTCCAGATTTTTAATTGCAGCTTCCTGGTTCTTCTGATTTGTCATTGACATTTGCATGAATTGATTCATGGTCTCTTCCAACTTAGATTGTCCTCCTTGTTGTTGTGGTGGCGGTTGATTGTATGGTTGAAAAGTTTGTTGCTGGTACCCTTGATTGTTGGGTCTTTGTTGATACCCTTGGTTGTTATTCCTCGGAGGATAATTCTGTTGATATGGCTGATTTTGGTATTGATTCTGCCTTGGTCCTTGAGTGTTGTTCATGTAGTTGACTTCTTCTTCTAGGACTGGTGGACAGAATCCTGTTTGATGATTGCCCTTGCATAATTCACACTTCGCAACCTGATAAGAATTGGATATCCCGTTCAGCTCCTTAAGTTGTTGTGGTAGTTTGGACATTTGTTGTGTCAAAATTTCCACTTGTGAAGTTAGCAATTTGTTCTGAGCAAGTAGAGCATCACTGTTGTTCAACTCTAACATTCCGGGTTTCTTATCTCTTACTGTTCGATCATGATTGCCTTGACGATCATTTAGAGCCATTCGCTCTATTATCTGAGTAGCTTCTTCAGGTGTTTTGGACATGAGAGAACCACCAGCTGTGGCGTCCAAAAGTGTCTTGTTTGTAGCTGTGAGACCGTTACGGAACATATGGATTTGGTCAACGTCTGAAAAACCATGTCCTTTGCACTTTCTCAACATAGCTTTATACCTTTCCCATGCTTCATTCAAAGATTCATTACTACCTTGAGAAAATACTGCTATTGCTGTTTTTGCTTCGAAGAATCGGTTTTGAGAGTAAAACCTTTCCAGAAATTTTTCTTCCAATGTGTTCCAATTTGTCATCACTACCTCGGGTTGATCCAGATACCAATCCTTTGCCTTAGATAGCAAAGAGTGTGGGAACAACCTCTTAAATAATGCTTCCTCATCAGCTTGAGCGACACCCGTAGTACCCGCTAACTCATAGAATCGAGTAAGATGCGTGTACGGGTCTTCATGGTCCAATCCGGTGAAAGGACTTGCACAAATCAATTGTATGATACCGGTCTTCAGTTCTGTCGGTCGCCCGTTGGTGGCAGTTCTCGCGAACTGAGGATTGAGTCTTGGACTATTAGCACATGGACCATTAGCAGCCATGTTGCCAACAGTAGGTTGTATAAAAACTTCCGGTTCTTCCTCCGTGAATAGTTCGTGAAAGAAGAATCCTTCTTGCGACTCGTCAATGGTTTCAAGTTGTTGTGACGATGTCGCGGTTGCGTTGTCTCTTGCTTTTGCTATGTTCGCTCTTTTTCGTGCTTTGCTATTTAACCTCCTAGCGGTCCTTTCGATCTCGGGATCAAAAAGAAGTTGATCGCTAGAAACTTTGCTGCGCATACACAATCTTCTGCAAAACTAGCAAACACGTGAAACAACCAAATAGAGAAAATAAAAATTAAAACTCAAAATAAGAACTATTGCAATGCATGCAATATTGACACCAATCCCCGGCAACGGCGCCAATTTGTTGAAAGTATGTATGGGTAAATATTTTCTGTAATATATCGTATCCACAGGGATTGGTTAATATCACTGCCGTTCTATAGTTGTTTATTTTGAGTTAAGAAATTTGGTTTGGTTTGTTTTATACTAATAATAATATCAAAAGCAAATAATAAAATAAAAGCAAGTAAAGGACTTTGTGTTAACAAATAAAGAAAGATGTTGAGTCTTTAGGGTTCATCAACCTAATCCTATACAATTATCAATTAATTCACAATAGAACAATCCTTTGAATCATTATCTTCACTTATCCTCAAATAAGATTCCATGTCTGCAAATCAAATTAGATAACTTTTACCGGTATGAGATTCGATCTCTCCAAATCACAATAACGATAATAGTAATTAAGAACGATAATTATGAAAACCCAATTACAATTCCATCTCTGCAAATTGCAATTGAATCAATATAGTAACCTAGGGCAAAAGTTAAATCCTTTCTTTCGATCAAAGATTCAACAATGATGTAAATTAAAAGCAAGGTTTCTTATTGATAATAAATTCAAACAATTGTTCACAGGGATTAATCAATGGTAATGTATATTCATAGGTTAACTACTACCTTAGACTCAACAAGAGGGATTTAGCTCTCCATAGACATGAAGAACATACAAGAATCAATGGAGGAATTCATCTTCATCAATAGAATGCCTTCAATTGGTAAAGAATCCACCTTCTATTGTTATTCTCAGCTTCAGAATCAGATATCTCTCCTAATTTCGCTCCCACAAAGTATATAACCACTTGGAAACTAGGGCTTTTAAACAGAATTTTTGGGCTTTTAACGCCGAGGCCGCGGCGCGGCAACGGGCTGGCGCGGCGCGCCCCTCAAACAGAGATGTTTTCGCGGCGCGCTCTAGGACTCTCGCGGCGCGCTCTTTGCAATTTCCATCCTTTTCTTCTGCCTTTGAGACTTCCAGCTCTCTTTCCTCCTCATGTTCTTCTTAAGCTTCAATTCAGCTCTAAACCTGCAACAATAACACCCACAAGTGATTCGATTTGCTTTACGCACGAACTAAACTTATTCAGTTCAATTCTTAATAAAAACCTATGGATTCATCACATTTTTGCATTGGTTTAGAGAAGAAATCACTTATATTAACACATGAATTTACCATTAATTTACTCCTAACAGAAACCGCAACTTGAACAGAATAATCATTGACCTTTCTCTCAAGACAAACCTTCTTGAAGTGACAGATTTTCTAACAATTAAAGAATTTTACCTTTGACTTGTCAAACTTCTTTGATTTGAACATCCCTCTACGCTCACCTCCTCCTCTCGACACACTTAAGACTTCACCATCATCTTCAATCTTCAAATATTTCGCTTTTGAAAATTCTTTGGTTTTACCATCATCTGGACTTCATCCAAAGTGATAGTACATTTCTTACCATATATAAGGGCGTCCTTGAAGTTCTCAAATGATTTCGGTAATAAACTCAACAAGAGTAGAGTCTTGTCCTCATCGTCAATCTTCACTTCAATATTCTCAACATCATCAATAATCTTGTGAAATTATGTAAGCTGCTCCACTATGGATTTGTTCTCCACCATTAGGAATGAGTAGAGTTGTTATTTCAGCCACTACATGTGAGCCAAAGATTTTTTCTTCATATACAATAATTCAATTTTTGCCCACATTGCAACTGCAGTTTGCTCTCTGGCGAATTCTTGTAGAACTTTATCACTAGGGGACAACATAATGGCACTCCTGGACTTATCCATCATCTCGATCTTTTGTGCTTATGTAAAAGTTGCAGGCATAAATATTTCACCCTTTAAAGCATCAATACACTTCTCTTGAATTAAAATTTCTTGCATCTTTATTTTCCATAACCCAAAATCGTTGTTTCTTGAAATTTTCTCGATCTCCCATTTACCCATGGTGCTCACTTGTAAACAATATCCATTTTGCCCCACGGTGGGTGCCACTTATTGTGATAATGACAATGTTCAATTTCGATCAATACTTTGATATGTGAAGCAAAGAAAATGTGGGATAAACCCCAATCTCGCGAATGGTGGGTAAGAAGAAATAAAAGGAATATGTGGAAGAGGCGTCATAGGTAGCCATGTTGTCCCTCTCCGCAAGAAAACATGAGGTTATTTGGTCATCAGTGGTATAGATGGAACCAATTTCCTTTACATTCTTGGGCTTAATATTGGTGACGACCATAATCTTTCTGTTTCTGGGAACAACATAAAGAAAAAAGGAGTCATTATTACTAGCGCCGCTACTATAACTATCAAAATTAAGTGAACTTTCGCGGCTGCCTAACATCCCTAGTTCCACTATTCTACAGTCAACGGTCCTGACATGATGTCTACAATTCTTATAAAAAATAGCTTCATATGGCTATATGCTCTTCGCAACTTAATGGTTCATCCAAGCTATGATCCTCATCTAAATTACTAATAATCGCCATAAAGAAAAAGGGAAAAGTGAGTACCGAACCTATACTGGTGTAGGGTGTGAATTAGAGTTCGTGAAGATGTGAAAGCTATTGAAGGTAGAAGAAACATTTTGCAAACTTTAGCAAGTGTGGAAAAATGAGAAAGGTGGGGCTCTTCCCCTTAATAATGAAAGGAACGGTAGGGGTAATCAAAGGTCCCCTAACTTTTCAATCATATGTGAAAGATTTTGCATGTTTCGACATGTGCCAGAAAAATAAGATTAATTAAGCATCCCAAGGTTAAGTCATCATTGATGACATTAAATGCCTCCTGTGTTTTCCCTCCAACAGATGCTTTGAGATTTTCTAATTGACATATGATTACAGTCTGGACACCTGTTAATGTGTCAAGACTCACCCAGGCACGCGAAGCTTGCCTCTCGCCTAAGGGACTCAACTAGTGTCTCGCCAAAGGGAATCAACTAGTTCCTCGCCTGAGGGACTCAACTAATGTCTCATATAGGGGATTCCATTAGTGCTTCGTATAAAGAGTCGAACTTAAAATTGTATCACTTACGATTCTCCTAGCATGCCCAGATATGAAGAATAAAATAAATTCCTTCGCCCTTTCTAAGCCCTCGTGCTTGAGGGACTATGTATTAGTATTTTCATAAAGAGACCTTATGAGGCGACATGAAGAACACTAGTCGCTTGTTTATCATATCAACCACCCCTTTATTTAAGGTATCGCCCTTTATTTAGATGTCTCGCCCTTCTCTGGGATAAGTCGCCTAACGCGGAAATGACTGACATGTCTTCCTCCTGTAATGGTATGGAAGAAGTCGTGAGAATGGTGGACCACAAATCTTCCTCATAAATATCATAAGATAAACTATCCACTCCTGACTGGTTGCGATTTCCAAGAAAGCTTAAGATTCAAGTCCATTACAGATATAAATATCCCATCATCATAAATCATAATTGAAGAAATGACCTAACTACAACACAGAAATGCACATATATAAGAGTTTTTCACCTCCACGTGAGCTAACTCTCAACCTCTCAGTAAATTTAAAGTCATTGACAATGTTTAATCATTAGGGATGTCACATATTTTGTAATTTTAGTAAGTACAAATTTATTTATTTTTTATATATGTTAATTTATTAGTATATAATAGAATTGAAATGTGAAATTATATATTAAGATCTTTTAAATTTTATGCTAATAATAAAGTAAAATTTAACTTCATTGATTTATTAACGAGTGAATATAAGTTAAACTATTTATTAAAAGATATCCGTATAAAATAGACTTTTAAAGTTAGATTAACAAACCATATGAGACTTTTTAAAAGGTCATATTCAAATATAAGCTTAAATTTAACCTAAATTTAAAATCAAACTTAAATTTAAAATCTTTATCATAACACCAAAAAAAATAAAAAGATTTTGGGTAAGAGGGATTTGGAGGGTTTGATTTTATTCATAACACCAAAAACCCCATAAAATGGGAGAACTCAAAAATTATATTGAAGAATGCTTTTAGAGGATTTTTGAGGGTTTACATAAATTTTTCAAATATCTTTTAGGTTGCTAGAGTATTCTGAAAATTAAAAATTTAATAATGATAATGACTCTTATATCATTATAAAAAAAATCATTTTTTCAAAAAATGTCAAATATTTTTTAAAATTTTCATTTTCGGAAGTCTTCCCTTCCCCTCCAAACTCACTAACAGAGCCTTATAGAATAACAATAATAGACAATATTTTCGTCGAGGAGAATATCAGCCCTTGTCACAATGGGTGGGTATAAGAAGAGGAGTGATGACTAGGATTTGGGTGAAAAATTTTCATCGTGATGGCATCGAAGGAAGATGAGAAGCCTGCCGCAATGGAGAACAATTCGCCGGCAACCATGGATGTTGATATCAACGAAGAGAAGATAACGAAGAAGCAGTTGAAGGAAATGCTCAAGTTTGACGAGTACATCTACCAGGTTCACCCTGATATTGGTATCTCTTCTTGTGCGTTGAAAATGATGAACGTTATCTTAAAAAATATGATGTTGAAGCTTTCAAAGGATATGCTTCTAAGGGCCAGTTTGTTTCAGCTTTAAAAAAAATTATTTTTTTTTGTATATTTTTTAATGAGAATCTATTTGAAATAACTTTAAAATTAAATGACTTTTTTGAAATTTTGATATTCAAAAAAAAAATTCAATAAAAAAATGAAATACCTAAAATCATATTTTAAGAATAACTATTCAAACAAAAAATTTATTTGAAACTTTTATGAAAAGTTTCTTTGTAAATTAATTATATTGTAATTTTTTTAAAAAGGCAAAACAAACTACCCCATAATTTTGTGTAAAAAAATTACAAATAAATTTTTTATAAAATCTTTAAATGAAAATTTATTTTGAATATTTATTCTTAAAATGTTATTTTAGGTATTTCATCTTTTTATTAAAAAAAAAATTGGATATCAAAATTTCAAAAAATTACTTAATCTTGAAACTATTTCAAATAGATTTTCATTAAAATCATTTTTGAAATACCGCTTTTTAAAGAAATTGCGATTTTGACTATGTTTTGATCTTCAATTATGTTTGTTTATGTTATAAGATGTCAAAAGTAATGTTTCAATTTAAAAAATATAAATATAAAAACTCTTAATATTTTAAAAAACAATTTTGTAAAATCTTTTTTCAAAAATACAAAACAAACTAATAACTTTTTTAAACTAAAACAAAGAGATCCTAAGTTTAATAAAATACAGAATAAAAATTCACCATAGTTGAGTTGGACATAACCGCAGCAGTTTGGATGTCTTTTCCGAAGAAATGGCGCAGCATGCTCTCCTGTAATCAAATACAATGTCGAAGAAATGTGTGATAGAATTAACAAGATGTAATGATGGGAGAATGAATGTTATATACAAATTACATAGATTTTGCAATAATTTTATAATGAATGAAACTATGATTCTATTTCTATTTCAATGTGATCCGTATTGAGGAATTTCTAATACATTATACAGTATCATTTAAAGCAGCTCGTTGTCCCGTAGGCTGTTCCGGGGTGGCCTGACATGATTTTCCTTATAAGAGCCAGAATGGTAGAGTTTGATAACCTAAGCTTATGTAGAAGTTGTATGAGAGGACTTTGAAAATATTGATACCCAAAACCTAATTTGAAGTTATTAAGGTGCAAGTGTTATAAAATTCACAGATGTGCTAATGCAACTATGTCTTCCTGATCTCACCCTACCTCTTGCTTCAAAGGATGATGGTATGGTGAAAAGTTATTGAATTCCTATGCCATGGAACTTTTTGATACATGTGTTTTTCCTTAATTTGCCAAGAAAATGTTGTAAATATTTAAGCAGATTCCTGATATTTGCAGTTTTACCACTTTCCTTTGTCCTCAGAAGCAACATGCGATTAAGATCAGATCTGCCGAAAAAACCCAAAGCCATCTCAGGACTTACAACCAACAACACTAGCTAAGGTAGCAAGACTGCATTACCACTTCTTTTAACAAAGCTAACACTCCCATTAACTAATCTGTTTATACAAAGTCAAGTAAATATATAAATTACTTCAATAAATTTGTTTTTCTCTATTTTTTTTTACTTCTATGAAGAACATATTATTAATATGATCATTATTCTTGACTTCTTCATGTCAAAACTAGTGTGATACCCGTGCATTCGCACGGGTACCCGTCGGTTTCGTATATTTAGATTAAGGAAAATAAAAAGTATTAGTAAAAAATTAAATTTGAGTTAAAATGAAAAAAGTATTAGTATAGAATAAAAATGGGAAAGATCAATTATTTGGCTTAAATTTTTACTGTTTTATCAACAATAAAATAAAATATGACATGCATAAAAAATAGACAACACAATACTAATTGTCCTTAAAATATTGACCGATAAGTAATGTATTTAAAATAGTGTATTTAAAATTCGAGTTAACTTAATTTAACGAATTGTGCCCGGCTAACAATTTATAATAATTTTAAATTAAAAAATAGAACTTTACAACTCGTGCATTAAAATGAGTTGAAGACATGGGTTTTAATTAAAATTAAAAAACAAAAGGACTTCATTTTATAAGTTATATTAGTAAATGTTTTATTATTTAACTAACTATTTTTGGAATTCTCAAATTATTTATTTTATTTTTTAAAAATTACTGAGTAAATATTTTTTTTAAGAAAAGAGAAATCATTAAAAAAAATATATAGACTCATCTGGGCATCTTGCACATCAACTATTTTGCATGATCATATATTTTATGAAAGACTAAAAATTGAAAAATTTGAATGAGAGGGTAGAAGAATCTAAAAGAAATATCAAGTCTGAAATGAGATTCATACCCCATATATTATATTAGATGAAACTATTCATAATTATTCAACTTTAAGATATATGAGAAAAGAAACTATAGAATGAAAAACAACATAATTTATTATCTTTCAAAGTGAAAGTGAATCTTCACTTAAATATAAAGGAAACTCAAGACACGTGAGAAGCAAAAACTTCCATTGCTTTTTTCTAAGACACAAAACCTATTTCTACACCATCACCATTTATACAGTCAGACATACCAATCACACCAGTTCTATCAATAGAAACCATTACAACTTTCTTTGGCAACACCTTCAAGTAAATATGAAGACCAATTTTCAGCTCCATTCAACACCCTATCTTTTAGAGTTTCCACAGCTTGGTTCAACAATTCAAGAGTCACAATTAGTCCATTTTCACCCGATATCTCTCTTGTTTCAATATTTGCAAGTCTTGCTCCAATGCAATTTCCAAAATATATTGCAGGAATAGGTGGCACTATTTGACTTCAACAATCCATATTCAAAGAAATCATAACATATTTGTTCTCAATTTCCTCTGCTTTCACTCTGCATACACATGCATATGCAATAGATAATACAAAAGTTAATACGGGATGATTTTTATTCTCATTCCCAGTACCTTTTGTTTTGACACTACAAAACCTTTAAGCTTTTCTGCATCCAAACATGATAATTGAAATAACCTTCTAACTAAAATATTCAATTTTAGTTGAAATAAATCAATGGAAATGAACTGTAACAACAAAAAGAAGCAAACATTATATGTACACATATACATACGAGAAGCAAGACAGAACCATTACATATAGTTCGCTGCTGGTACCTCATAAATTGTTTGCAAGACAGTTTTGCGGCTATGTTGGTATTTTTGGAGTGGAATTCTGGAAGATCTGGCATACCTCTCTTGACAGCAAAATTTCTTGGCATACCTTTTTGTTGTACAAAATTATCTCGAACTGCTCTTTGAACACTTAAGCATATTTTTACCATAACAGCAGTCAGATTTGACATCAGCAAGCAAGAAAGAGAGTAGGTCAAACCAATTTCTTAATCAAGTATGTGAGAAAGGAGAGAGAAGCTGGTGGATCAAAGAGCAGCCTGAGGACCCATTTGTAAAAACGTGTTGAAAAGAGAAGGAACATATCTAGCAGCAGCAGTATAAAGAACACCGAAATCTCCTTGGATCGATAGAGGGGGAAGAGCCATTGCAGCTGTAGACATGGGAATCATAGCATCCTGTGAAAAAATAAAAACAACATTACTTACTACTTTTGTTTAATACACATACACACATGTTTGCAGCAAGTAGCAAGAGAGAAGAACTGACTAAAACCATCATACTTCACATAAATCCTTACACCCACTATCATGATACTATTGGTACAATCATATACATAGTTTCATGCCAAAATTTCCAAATAAGAAAAACTTTACCTTCTGTTCAATGCCAGGAACTTTGAATTTTCTCTGGTGGCAAGCTTTAAAGACTCCAAAATCTAGGCCACTTATTACTTTCTTTCATTTTATTACCTAGAATGATAGGACAAAAAAATGTGTGCAGAGGATTATCAGGAATAGGAGAAATGGTGCCGCCATCTAGTTAGAAGTTGTGCAGAAAAATTGGTAACCTACAGGAAAATTGAAGAAAAAAAATGGATATATATGTGAAATACATGGAGCATCAAGCATGCTACCTGAACAAATCCTTCCAAATTTTCCTCATATATACAACCAATGACCATAATAGATTGTCATGAAAATGTTCCTCACAATCAATTTTTAAAGATCTATCTCAACTCAAATTTTTAAGATATTTCGACTCTTTGACAGAAATTGATATAGATTTAGATCTGTGAATGAAAATCGATAAGAGAAGATAATAACACAGGTTAGGAAGAAAAGCTTATTCATGGAAGAGTTAAACAGATTATTCCTAGATTATTCCTACAAGAGTAAAAACACAAAACAACCGATTCATGGAAGAGCAAAATAACTTATTATTGGAAGAGTAAAAACACAAAACAACCTATTCATGGAAGAGCAAAATAACTTATTATTGGAAGAGTAAAAACAAACAAAAACAGCTTATGCATAAGAACCCACAAAACAAATGAAATTTCAAAACCCTAGAAATTGAGCAGCATTTGTGAAATTTCAGATCTAAAATAGCTGCTTCGGTCACCATAACCGAGCTGCACCTCAAAACGTCAAACCACCTACTGCAACTCACCTTTGTTCTTCCTTGTGCATCCAAACGAACACCAACCACACTCTTCCACTGCTTCTTTCCCGATCCACAGCCAGAAATTGTCACAAATCAGAGGAAGGAGAAAGGGAGACGAAGGAGAAAAGGGGTGACGGCAGATTTAGGGTTTGAAGAGACGAAGAGAAGGTTTTAATGATAGAAAGCGGGAGAGAGAACACAGAAAGAGATAGAGAATTTGAATTTGTTATTGTGGGCCACCGCACATTATGATTATGGGTTTAATAAACCACCAAAAGACATTATTTGCCCCAAATATATTATTTTAGACTAAGTTAATCAAAAGGTATTTTAGTGAATACCAGAACAGTAAATTTTCTTATATTATAGATCATTTTCTTTTATGGAAAAAAAGGAATATACACTAACAGTGTAAAATAGTTTTACACTGTCAGTTAATGACGATCATGAATCAAGACAAGTCAGACTGAAAATTTAAAAAATTTGTATAACATGGCAGAACGTTATATTCTAATTGCATAACAATTAAACTCTTCTTTTATTATTCAAAATCTTTTTTTCTACAATTTTCTGTAAATAATCATATTCTTCATAATAAAAAAATTGTGAAGCTTGAGATTATATAGTAAATAAGTTAGAAATGAGGGTAATATTGGTGGTGCTGGTGCAGGTGCAGCCGCAAGTTACCATAGTATGTTAATTAGTGAATTTTTTTTTTGAATAACCATTTTTTTAAAAAAAATTTCAGAAATAACCAAGATTTCAAAAAAATTACACAAATGTCATTTTTTTTTTTAAAAACACACGTTGTCGCCAGGGGGGGTGGCGACAACACTGGGCCTGCAATGCAGTCGCCAGTGGGCCTGGCGCCCATGTGTTAATTTTAGGTGTTGTCGCCACCCCCCCTGGCGACAACACCCCCCCTTATTTATTTTTTTCTTTTTTTTTTGTAATTTTTTTTTCTTTAACATTAATTTCACTTAAATTTTTTCAGTATTTTTTTTTTTAATAACTACAATTTTGTAATAATTTTTTGTAGTAATTTTCAATATTTTTCAATCTTAGTTTCATTATTTCCACCTAATTTTTTTAATTATTTCCTCTTAATTTTATTCATTGTTTCCTCATAATTATTTCTTTCAATATTAATGTAATTTTTTTCATTATTTCCTCTTAATTTTTTTTCAATATTAATGTAATTTTTTTCATTATTTCCTCTTAATTTTTTTATGGTATTATATTTTAGGTAATTTTTTAGTTTCAAAATTAATGTTTTCGGTACTATTTTCTCTTAAATCTTTGTAAATTTTGTTGGTTCCAAATATGTTCTCCATGGTAATATTTGGTAATTTCTTTCAATATGTACCATGATCTTTTTTTTATTTAGTAATTTTTTTTTTTGTGTTGTAACCCATAAAATTTAAAAAAAAAAAGTTCATTTCATTGAAAAAGTAAATTACATACATCAAGGAAACTAATAACTATGTTGTGGAACTAGATCCACGATTGGGACATTTGGTCCTATTATGTCCTACCTCACGACATATACTACACTTCCTCTGCATTTTTTCAGTTACGTCCATCTCGGTTCTAATACGCCTGCTGTTTGGTCGACCGCTTTTATTCCGACGCATTAAATCGTTATGCCAAACTGTTTCCCCCTCGTACACAGGCCAATATGCTTCCATTGCTACCACCGGGAAGTAATTGTCGTATACGTTGAGCAACGTTGAAACCTTGTAAATTTCTGATACCAAAGATAATGCATCAAAGTGAGTATGTGAACATGCTGCAAGGACATGGGAGCAAGGCATGCGAAATGCTTGAAATTGGCCACAGTCGCACCAACGATCTGGGATATTGACGCGATACTGTTGTCGTGGAAGTCCCTGATTGTGGTCAATTGTTTCCTTTACACTGAAGGTGTGGCCATGACGGTCGAACTCGGTCACCCGATGAGTGTTACCCTTGGCAGATTCCTGTTGTATATATTTCATGCAGACGTCACTATATACCTGTTGTGTTTGTAACACTGAATTCCACCTCTTGCCTCGTGTGGCGAACAAAGTTGCCATCCGAAAATACGTAGCACTAACAATGGCAGTAACAGGTAGGTTTCGTATGCCTTTGAAAACCCCGTTCATTGATTCCACAAGATTTGTAGTCATGTGGCCCCACCTAGCCCCATCGTCGTATGACCTAGTCCATCTTGCTCTATCAATGCTGTCAATCCACCTCCCTGCATCTGGATTTGTCAACGCTATTTCTCGGCGGTAGTATTGAAATCCAGGTTGGTTTAAGGCATACCCCGCGTTCACCAAGTGGTTCTTCAAAAATTTATCCTTGATCTCTCTCATAAAATTCTGTGCTATGTGCCTAATACAGTAGACATGCTTAGACGGAGGGTTGTGCCAACCATTTGCCGGATTGTTGTATGCGCTTTCAATAGAAGCGTGCCTGTCAGAAATCAAACAAAGATTAGGTTGTGGAGCGACTCTAGCTCGGAGATTCTTCAGAAAGAAACCCCAAGCAGCAGCTGTTTCGCCTTCTACCAAAGCAAATGCTATTGGAAAAATGTTGCTATTTCCATCCTGCGCGACCGCCATCAACAAAGTTCCCTTGTATTTCCCATACAGCCACGTTCCATCAATTTGAATAATCGGCTTGCAAAAACCAAAACCGACGATGCATGGTTGAAACGCCCAGAATAGTCTATGGAAGATTCCATTACCTTCGAGAGGGGTTCCGTCCTGGGACTGTGCCGGCAGTGTCTCCAATATACTAACAGTCCCAGGTGAATACAATTGCAGTGCAGCCAGGTAGCGAGGAAGTTGTTGGTACGATTCCTCCCAGTTGCCGTAGACTCTTTCAATTGCTTTCTGTTTCGCCAACCAAGCCTTTCTGTACGAAGGTCTGTATTTGAACACAGAAACGCAATGAGAAATAATTGTCTTCACCTTCAGGGATGGGTCAGTTTCGACCAGAGGAATGATGGTATGGCATATCATGTCATGACTGAGTTTTCGATGATCTTGCGCCATGTTAGTGGTGACGCAGGTGTGGGCTTGAGATATCGAACGTATCACCCACGCGTTAAACTTCTTTCTGAATGATGCCTTCAGCATGTATCCACATTCCGGGTTTTTGCATGCAATAGTGACTCTCTCTGGATTTGATCGATCGGCTTTAAAATCAACACAATTTGCTAAGTGCCAATTTTTTATAGCCAACAGACAATCATCCTTCGAACGAAACGTGTCACCCTCTTTCAACTCCTCGCTTGACCTCATGTATGGATTGTAGAACATATCGGACGATGGCTCGTCCTCTCCTAAATTAAGCGTTGTGAAATGTGCCGGAGGTGAATATGCATGTGTATCCGGTACTGGATCCGGTACTGGAACTTCTTCGTCACCTTCATCTTCGGATTCACGATTCACCAACTCATCAACAACATCTTCTATATCAGTTTCTTCGTCAATGACATGCTCGGGTTGTTGTTCGTCATCAACAACAGGATCAATAACTTGTGACTGAATATTTTGCGAAGGAGCATTTTGTTCAACCACTACGTACAGTTCCAGATAATCATAACCAAAATACTCATGGGTGAGGAGCATGTTTTGGACCTCTAAGTCAGTTGTTATCTCTGATTGACAAAACATGACTGAGTTGTTAGGTTGAAGAAGGGGTTGTCGGTAAAATATCTGAGACACTGGTTCTCTTATTTTGGATTCGATTTTCCTTTTTAGATAAGAGAAATCTGATTGTCTATTTAGAGCAAAACGTGTTGAGTTTGTGTTTCTAAATAGAAAACCGTTTGTGTCGCAGTGGTATGTCTCACCATTCATATGAACACGAACTTTGAACTGCGAGGTGGATGCCATAATTTTGAAATGTGTTTGTGAAAGAAGAAATGTGAGAATTGTGTTGTGTTGCAAAAGGAAGAAATGTTTGGGAAAGTTGTGATGGTTGTAAAAAATAGTATGTGAAGTAGTTCCTATATATCATGCAAGAAATCTTACACAAGGGTAATGCATGCAAGAAATGAAGCAATAATTCTGCACAAGATAGTAACTTTGACATGACTAATGCATGCCACAAGAGAATCTCGTCCCCACCTCTTACACAAGGGTAATGCATGCAAGAAATGAAGCAATAATTCTGCAGAAGATAGTAACTTTGACATGACTAATGCATGTCACAAGAGATTCTCGTCCCCACCTCTTACACAAGAGTCATGCATGCAATAAATGAGGCAATAATTCTGCAGAAGATAGTAACTTTGACATGACTAATGCATGCCACAAGAGATTCTCGTCCCCACCTCTTACACAGGGGTCATGCATGCAATGAATGAGGCAATAATTCTGCACAAGATAGTAACTTTGACATGACTAATGCATGCCACAAAAGATAGGGCTGCATGCATGAAGATAGGGGGAATCGTTGCAGGAATCTATCAGGAATCGTTTCAGGAATCATTACAGGCGCATGCTAGTGTACAGGAACTCGTTTCGGACGCATGCGAAGGACAGAAAACAGATGGGGACCATGTGGGGCCCTGAATTTTATTCTACAAAATTATTGTTTATGTTTTTCCCTTGTAAATGAAACCCTAATTGTCCCTCTATAAATTAGGGTTTCTTGTGTGCATCAGTACAGACACGAAAAAATGAGATCTCGAATAAGGCCAGATGGCACGCACCGGACTACTGATCCTCCGCCACCTGTAAGGCGTTTGGACTATCAACCTCCCATTGTCCGAAGGAACGGTTACGTTATTTTCTCTGCCGTCAAACCTCCCATGCAGGTAATGTTTTGGAACATTCATTCCATGGATCAGCTTAAGAGAACTCTTCTCAGGTTTTTGGAGGGAGAGTGGAGTCCAGGCGAACAAATCAGATCTATCAAGAGACTTAGAACAAGGGGAGGTGTTTTTCTTGAAAGACAGCGTTGGTGGGAGACAATGGAGGACGACATTCAATGCACTCGAATGATGGAGGACAGAGAAGACATTGTCCTAACCGTTGTAATATCCTAGACGTTACAGTTTCTTTATTATTTCAGCTACTTCTGTACCGTCCAATTAAATGCTCTGAGCATATATTAATGAAATGTTTTTTTAAGATTACAAAGTTTCCAATTAGTATTTAAGTTATTAAAAATTAGTATTTAAGTTATTAAAAATTAGCAAAATAAAGGTGTTTCACCGATTATAAATAAAGGTGTGTGTGTGTGTGTGGAGTTGAAGTACCAACTCTTTCTTCATTCTTACTGCAAACACTGAAAATGAACTCAGTTTGGGCTGTCGTTTTTTTTGAGGAAGGTAGTCACATGCGTGTCTGCCTTAACCCCCATTGGAATTTCCAGAGAATTGTTAGAGCCATCAACACCGGGTTTCGTCAACTAGATGGTCCGACCAGAAAAGTTAAACAGATAGATTACCGTTGTCCATACATTACGTTGACGGATAATAATCCAGAAGGCACCTACATGTATTATTGGGACCGCGTGAAAGACGATGTGGACGTGGATCTAATGTTTTGGACACATAGTGGAGAGGTTAACCGAGGCGTTGAAGATCCACTTGTTCTTGCAGTGATACTCGAGTAGTTTAGATTAAGTGTTGTTGTGTTTGTTGCAATGATCGAGCGTGTACTACAAGTTGTTATGTGTTATTTTCTTAGATGTTTTTAGTTTCTGTGCTGGTTATTGTCAATGTACCTTTTTAATTAATGAATGAATTAATGTTTTCCATAACATATATATATCTGCGCTATTTTAATATAAAAGTCTCAAAAGCTATTATAGTTGTATGTTTTAAATGAATTCACACTAATGATAATGCATGTCACAAATTATGATATGGAATTAAAATCTATTATAACATAACATTTTCAAAATGTAACATAAATATGAAGAGACCAGACTAATGCACGCCATAAGAGAACCTCGTCCCCACCTATTACACAAGGCTAATGCATGCAAGAAATGAACCAATAATTCTGCACAAGTCACTGTATATGACGTGACAAGACTCTGCAGGGAATCTCGTCCCCACCACCGACATGAAGTGACAAGACTCTGCAGGGAATCTGGTCCCCACCACAGACTTGACGGGACAAGGCTCTGCAGGGAATCTCGTCCCCACCACAGACATAAAGTGACAAGACTTTGCAGGGAATCTCGTCCCCACCACCGACATGAAGTGACAAGACTCTGCAGGGAATCTCGTAATAACCTATGCATTTTTGCTATAAATATGTTCCCAAACTTGTTCATTTTCTTCATCACCTCTTATACTATCATCAGAGCAACTTAGCATCAGAGCAACTTTGTGTTTCATCATCAACAAACATGTCTCTCCTAACTATGGGTCAAGAGCACCGAGGCACCATTGCAAACATTGCGACCTATGTAAGTTTTAGTAAACACTTAATTTTTTTTACTTAAATTTACTAATTTCAAATACTTATGGGAGGTGTTTTTTTTATAGGATGTCACGAGATTTAGGACCCGTGCTGGTAAGATGATTGCTCCTGACCCTTTGATTGTGGACTACGTTAAACGTGCGGGATTTGGTGAGGTAATGAACTTAACACATACCTCAGTTGATATGAAGTTTATATTAGCATTGTGTGAGCGTTGGAGGCCTGAGACTCATACTTTTCACCTTCCAATGGGTGAATGTACCGTCACTCTAGAGGACGTGTACATGTTGTTGGGTCTCAGAACAAATGGAAAGGCAGTGTATGGAAATGTCCAACAACCAAACGCCCTATGCGTCGAATTGTTGGGTGTGGATTTAATAGAGGGTGAGGGGCAACAAAGGGGTAGGGGCCAAGGTATAAAGCTTGCTGGCCTTCAGGAAGCTTATGTTGGGATTCAATTGGATCAGTTTTCTGACGAAGAAACTATACTGCGGAAAACTAGGATGTATATTATGTTGTTGTTTGGTAGGTTTCTATTTCCCGAAGGCACGGGAAATAGTGTTAATTTTATGTACTTGTGTTTACTTGGGGACATTGATGCAATAAAGACATATAGCTGGGGTTCGGCTGTGTTGGCATACCTATATAGTTCCTTATGCAAATGTGCAAAAAAGGATGTTTGTACATTTAGTGGATGTGCATTCTTGCTACAAACATGGGCATGGTGGAGGATGCCGATATTGGCCCCTGCAAATCCAAACAGTTACGCCTTCCCTTACGCTTCAAGGTAACGTTTGGATCTTATTTTAATTATTGCTTTTTATTCCATCATCATTGTAACTATATTGATTTATATCTTTTAATGTGTTTAGGTTCAATGCACTCGGAATGGATTGGTCCAAAACGCCTGATTCCAAAATCATTTTCTACCGCCAGCTATTAGATCGACTAGGACCCCAAGAAGTAATACCTCTAAAAATGTCCATTTTCTAAATATATTTTTAAAAATAACTATCTTCTATATTCTGAAATTAATATTATTTGCTTTGCAGTTTATTTGGCGTCCTTACTTGGAATTGGACCACGTACCCGACCTTGACGAGGCGGCTATTTGGACAGCAAAATCACCCATCATACGGTTCACCACTGTGGAGATGCACCCGAGTGACCGTGTGAAGCTCCAATTCGGCATGCATCAAGGTATCCCTGACCCACCTGAGCCTGACTGTTTGGGACGTTGGCATCTTGCGAAGGTTAGCGAACAGTGGTACGTACAAAATTACAAGTCCTTTGCCATAGAGCAGCGTAAAATATGGGCTCGTCGATCAAAAACGGTTCTAGAATTTCCTGTGGCGCCGGGAGAAATGAAGCCAACTGTTGAGTATGTAAACTGGTACAGGACCGTCACAAATCCAGAAATGATTGTGTCTGCCCCTTTCTATTTAGCTGACCCGCGAGCACAACCTCCATATTTTGGAGGACAACAACAACCACCACCAAATTACCACCAACAACAACAACACCCACCGCCACCAAATTACCAACAACAACAACAACCACCACCAAATTACCAACAACAACATTACCCACAACAACACCAACAACAACAACAACAACAAAGTTACCACCAACAACCAATGCAACCACAAACACCTTTTTACCAACAACATTCCCAACAACTCCACCCGTTTTTTTCATCCCAAACTCAACCACAAAATCAACAATTCCATGCAGGGAGCTCTTCTAGATCACATTTTCAGGAATTCCATGCGGGGGGCTCTTCAAGATCACCACCAATGACCCCCGACATGGGCATAGAAGAAGAATACCCGCAATACACCACATTCGACCAACACACATCACAGTACCCCAGCCAACAATTTGACTTCAACACACCGCCACAACCATTGTATTTTAACCAAACCGGATCCACCACCGACTTCCAAAACTTCCAGGCTGCACCCACTAGGAGAAATTTTAACCCGCCTAGACACAGCTTCGACAGCGCCGCGGGCACCCGCCTATCATATGGAGGGAATTCTATAGGTCAAGATGTTGAAGACCCAGGTTTCATTCAGGGACCGTCGACTATGGCACAAGACGTACCAAATAGAGGGGGGCGTCGTCGCGGGAATAGGGGGGCATTACCAACTCGTGACCCATCTACACGACCCATTCGACAACCTCAGTGTGGATCGTACCATGGTCCACGTGGCGCGCAATAAGATTTTTATTTGTATCTTGAATGTATTTTGTAATGTTTTTAATTATAATGTATTTGTATCGTTAATGTTTTTTGAAATGTCTTTAATTTTAATGTATTTCTATCGTCAATGTATCGTTATTGTATCTTAATATATAATTATTTTAACGAATGTCCAACTTATATTTTAATGTATTTAATATTTTTTAAAATAATATTATTTTTTTTCAATATTATATAATCTTAAAATTTATTTTATAATATAAATATAACATTGTTTTACTAACCAACTTCACAACTATATTAACCACAAAAATATAAGTTATTGATTAATTATTTTACTTATAATTCATTAACTACTTCCACTACTTCATTGACCAATAAAATATATATTATTAACCATGTTCAGAAACTAAATTATAAATAAGTTAATTAACATTTATATTCCAAAAATAATTTTAACAAGATAGATAAAAAAAACAATATAAAAAATTTATTGAAAAATTGTTGTTAAAAAAAAAACTAAAAAAAAAAACTAACAAAAATTATTAAAACATTGTAGTTATTAAAAAAAAAAATACTGAAAAAAATTAGGAGGACAATATGTTAAAGAAAAAAAAATTACAAAAAAAAAAAGAAAAAAAAATAAAGGGGGGGTGTTGTCGCCAGGGGGGGGTGGCGACAACACCTAAAATTAACACATGGGCGCCAGGCCCACTGGCGACTGCATTGCAGGCCCAGTGTTGTCGCCACCCCCCCTGGCGACAACGTGTGTTTTTTAAAAAAAAAATGACATTTGTGTAATTTTTTTGAAATCTTGGTTATTTCTGAAATTTTTTTTAAAAAAATGGTTATTCAAAAAAAAAATTCTTAATTAGTGGGTGTCAACTCTCAAGTTGTTTTTTTTGAAATAAAGGAGATTTACAACCATGTTTTTAGAGCATCCACATCTATTATACTTAATTGAATTCTTTAAATAAACCCTATTTAATTTTTTATATTATTACACATTCTTCAATTATATAAACAACCCATCTGCGTTTTATAAATATTCATACAACTTTTCAAAAACTCTACATTGAGTCCCACTAGACCCCACAATATATCTCCTAAACCATCTATTGTTGGCAATTTTTGAAGAAAAAAAGAAGTGAAAATGATCCAAAAAAAGTTAAGAAGCATGCTCTTATTTGAGCACGTATAATTGAAGAACTTCTGACAGAGTTTCTTTGGAAACTACGTAGGAACCATAAAATACCACCGATATTCTTGCTCTTAATTCTTTCAAGGGCATATGAGTATAGTTTGAAATTGATTTTATGGTAGCATCACTCCCTACAAAGTCTCTAGATACATACCATCATATGCACTCTGAACTCAAGGTTCTCTCTATCAAAAAATAGCAAACAACATAGAGATTAGATGTAGCACTTCATCAACCGGTGACAAATCTTTCGAGTTTATCTCCAAGTTGGTGCACCCCAATAACTCAAGAAAAGCACTTTAAATGCACTTTGTGAAACAAATAGTTTACTGAGTAGATAACAGAAATCTCCAGAAAAGACAATTGAGCAACCCGGGAAGGTATTTTGAATGCTTACAATATAATAATCGTTGTTGGAACTGAAAAGGTCTCAATGAGTAAGAAAAATGTGTCATTTTTCAAGATAAAATAAGTTTAATTGACTAAAATACTTACATTAATAGAGTAATTAAGATGCACAAAAATATAAGAGTATTGCCTGGTAAAAACTTATTACAAAAATCATGAATATTACATTGAACTTTTATTGTTTATATATTAACAAGTTTACGAACTCTTCTTTAAAATCTTGCAAAATTGAAACTAAAAGAACTTACCAATGAACTTATGAGTGGTCAGCATACAAAAAAAACAAAAAGAACATACAAACAACAGAGCAACACAACTTTTGGTGGTGGTGGTGGTGATGCGGGGGCACATAAAGCACATTGGTATGTATGTGGTATAATACGTAGTTATGCTAACAACTCAATCATATAACTTATCCTCTTTAAAATTATGTATGCATGCATCAATCCAGAAAAATTCATTTGCCTTTTGTGGGGATCAAAGATAGCATGACTCAACTTGAGGATTGCAACTCCTCTTTTACATAGTTGAAATTGCCTGACTCATTTCTCATCGAGTAAGTCCAACAACTTAGACATTTATAATCCAACAGTAGCCAGCTCAGCATATGCTAATATCATCTATTATCAGCTTGACATAGCCTAGCTCGGCCAGGATTTAGAAGTGATTCTGACATTGTCCAGCCCTGCAAGTAAATAGATTTGTAATTTATAAGTACTGTGCATTTGGTATGATCAATTAGATATATACAGTAACAGAAAATTGTTCATATCCCAGCAGCCAGCCCTCAAATGTTCATTATTTACAATCAACAATATGATTGGTAACTTAAAACAGAACCAAATAACAAAAAGTTGAAATCTCCCCACTTGAATGGGAAAGAGTTTGAAGATGCAATCTCTTGTAAACTTGTCTTCACTGCAACTATAAAAACAAACTCCAAAATGAAGATGGGCATAAACCAATCCTTGATAGAGAATTTTTCTAAACCAATGCCATGTCTGTCCAAGGTATACTCGCACCAAGTAGGGTATTGTTTAACAAGCCAGCAGAGTATGGACAAAGGATAGGAATCTGGTATTTTATTAGGAAGAATAGGAAAGATATTCTCTGATTGCAACATCGCAAACCTTTCAGGATTTGCACCTTATGGTCTCAAGGTCACAATCATCTCACAAATGCATAGATAGTATACACAATTGACACCCCGTAAACCAACTAGAAATTTTCTAGAGTGTATTGTTCGCTCGCGATCACACTCTTTCGGAAAACTAATCCTCAAATCACCCACGCTCACAATAAGATGTTTCTTTTTATAGGTAGTATTGAGTTGTTCTTTTAGCGTCTATTTGCGAGCTAGTTTTTGGAGGACTTTGGAAGAGAAGGATTTGCAAGGTTGTGCCTATATAGACATATATTTTTAAAATTAAAAAAAAAAATGATACATTAGTACATAATATCATGTTGCTTTTTTAATCTTTTAAAAATATCAAATACTTATTAAAATATAGATGCCGATCTTCAAAGTCCTCCCCTCCAAAGCCTTCCAAAAACCAGCTTGCAAACAAATACTTAAATCTCCTCAACTATACTCTCATTTCTACATAAGCTTGTGAATTCTTGGGTTCTAATGTGAATTTGGTTTGACGAAGTATTCCTTCGTCAAGAAGCCCGCCAGATGCCTTTCCTTGTCTGAGCTTCATCTTTTCCACTGGTTATCATTTGCTCCTTCGGCCCCAGATGTCACACGCTTATATTCTACTACGACACACTCCTCCTAAGTATTCAATTTAGAGAGGTCGAAATTGTTTAGGTGGTTCAAAGGGTTGAAACTGGCTCATCAAACTCCCGACAGTGGGATCCTGGTGGAAGGACCCAAGTTTTCAACTATTGTAAGAATTGCCACAGGTCAATTTTTAATTCAGTGGAAAAGAATTTGTTCAGAGTTGGTTCAATACCCCCCACCATTCATATATGTTTTCTCAACCCCACCATTGGAGAATGTCTTTATGGGGCAGCACCAGATTTTAAAATCATGGAGTTTGAATGGCAGTAACAACTCGCGGTTGCCATTTTTATTGTGATGCTCATGAATAGGAAGCCACACTGGAAGTTGTTCATGCCCAAACCACACAAGGATTCAATACTACGAGTGTACAAATGTCTCAGCACCAAAAAGGGAGGAAGCCTCTAGTGGAAAAGCATATTTTATCAAGCAGCCGAAACCTCCTTTCTATACTGCAGGTTGTAACATGGCAGCAGCTATTAGAGAGTGAATTCTGTCTCTGCCTTGAGGACAAGGCAAATTTTAAGGGGTGGTATTGTTAGGTGCCAGATATGTATGTGTAAGCCCAACAGTTCTAGGCTCATTTGGAGTCTTCCAAAGTCGAAAATTAGAGAAACGATAGTTAGTTACAGGAGAGAGAAAGGAGAAAGGGTCGAGTTGGTTATAAAGAGGGCTGAAAGATAGAGAGAAGAGGTATCTTGGGAGTCATTTGTGTAGTTATGGACAGAGAATATTGTTCTCCGTAGGAGCTTTGTTCCACGGCCATTAGGATATTCATCCTTCTGCAATTATCTTTCATTTACATGAATAATAAACTACTTTTTCCAGCATTTGTGCATTTTTATCTATTTCGTATATATTTTGCAAGTTTCGGTGATACGGGTATGCAACAATATTTATTTCACCATTTATATACTTACCTGAATGGTCTATATTGCTAGCAATCCCCCATTCTCTAAAGTCGTTTTTGTCCTTAAGGTGGACAACTCTTAGGTGTTGATAAACAAAGTCTCCACTGGGATCCTATTATTTGAAGCATATTGACATGTGTACAAAGGTTTACTATGGTTTGATTGTCATTTAAGGCCCCAATTCTCCCAAAACATCCCTAGATAATTTCACTCTCTTCTCTTCTATTCTATTATTTATAACCGACTACCTTTTCCTAAATCTCTTACTTTACCCTATTTCCCTAGTGGTCCTACAGATTACATCCACTAATTCCATTATAGAATTATGCTCTCCTAATTACTATGTTTAATGATATCTACTGATAATTTGTTCCAAAATATTCCAAAATATTCTCTTCTAATTGCTATACTTATCATATTTAATGGTTTTATCACTAGGTCCATCCTTATTTCTCCTTTACATGCATTCCTAACTGGGGTATGTTCCTAACAAAAAATACAATGTCATCCAAGTGTTGAATAATTCAAGACTTCATTCCACAACTACATTTAAACATAACTTATTCGATGCCAGGTCCACAAAATACTGTGGTGTCGACATATAATATGATGTGGAATAAATAAGTTCATCTTGCTCCGTTACCTGTTCATGTACTTTATTTTTGAAAATCCAGTAAGCATTTGTGACAACTTTGCAGGAATCAGCAATACAAGCCTCAAGATCAGCAACTGAGAGCATCACATTTAAATTAAGATCCTCACTTTGCTTCCAGGATGAGACTTTACTTTTATTCAACGATTTTATAAAACTCGAGAGCACATGAGCCTGGAAAATAAGATTATTTATATTTATGTACTTTTCAAAATAAGAACTCCCCAAATGTGCTATAAAGTTGCAAGATAGACATATCTCACGTGAAATGCTGCTTTTAGAATGTCATCTGACTTTGCCTGATCCTTGAGCACAGCATGAACCTTAGATTTTAAAGGATTATATGTCACAATGTACCTCTCCTTCTGCAATCAATTTAAAAAACCGTAAGAATGTATCATACAGAAATGTCAATCAAAGTAATAAATTTTGAGATAGTCAAAATTAAAAATCATTTCGCTCTCAGTAAAGGGCATACGTCAAACAGGGGCTCTATGGCAAGATAAGCACTTGGGTCTTGGAATGCGTCCTTGACTCTTGATCCTACACAGTCAATTAAAAATAAAATTTTAGTTTTAATCATTCAGAAAAAAATTGGTTTAACTATTCAGACAAAATGGCTAGAGTTTACGATAAAAAATTATTCCAGTCCATTGATATACCAAGGACAACAGGTTTATCTTTCCACGGAAAACTGAATATGTCCTCATTCAAGTTGCCCTCCCGCAAAGTCGGAACTTGTCCTGAAATAGATTAGTTCAATTAAAAGGTGAATGGGATATTTAGTGGAAAAGTAAATCAGAGGGCTCTAGTGCTTTAAGTTATTAAAATGACTATGCAAATGAAAACAGACTGCTCAACAAGAACGGAACAAATTAACTATTTGACGATGTCAAAAAAAAAAAACGATATGTTTCTATCTCTTAAATGTGTTGGGATGCTAGTTCAACTACAGCAGTGTTATCGTACCTGTCTTGAGGAAGGACTCTACCGCCACACTGAATCTTGCGGAGTTAAGTGTGTGCAAAACCACAGATTTTACCTATTAATACAATAAGCGTTAAGTGACAAAACCACCGGATTGGATGTACAGCTACTAAGCATCATCTCTAGAAATACAAAATCAAACCTCTTTATAAGAGCTAAGGATATATCCACATGAAAGAAGGGAAAAGGTGGTGATAAGAGACGGATTCCTTTTGGCAATCATTATGCTAAAACCAGTACCTAACTGCAAATTGCAAACGCGATTCAGTGGTTGATTTCATCAAAAGAGGCACAGAAAAAACAAAGTTACCAGCATATATACAATATTCTAAAAGTATTTAAAAATAAAGCTAGCATATATGTATCACGAGCTTAAATATCAAATTGATTAAATGGCGTACTATGACATAATATAATATTGACTGGAAGCTGTTTATACTGCTCAATTCGTTACCATACATCACAACAATTTTATAGGTTTAAATGGATGCTACTTTTAGATGACTATATATAATATTATGGCATACTATGCCATAATATAATATTGACTGAAATTGTTTATAATGCTCAATTCGCTACCATACATTATAACAATTTTATAAGTTTAATTGGATGCTACTTTTAGATGACTTTAAACATTCAGAACCAGTAATACTTCAGTAATTTTCTGGTCTTCTATCATAAGTTGAAGTTGGGCTTTTAGTCGGTGAGTCTAATTTCAATTTACAGTTTTAATCAATGGGTTCAGTAGAATAATAAGTATCAATCTTTCCAAGATTGAGATTCTATTCTCAATCATGTTATAATGAGGGGACAAATAAAAATTAACTAGTTGCAATAATTTCTTGAAAGGATATAGTTTCATGATTTCATACAGTGAAATTGCTTTGTGGCTGTGTAATGCAGCCAAAACAAGCATTTATTTCCCAAGAAATCGATGTACAAAATTATCAATATAAATATAAACTAAAAATATGCAAATGCAACAGGACTTCTTGCTAACAAGTTTTTCTTGTCTTAAAATAAAAATTAAAAACCATAGATTTGCAATCCATCACTCTTCTATCCTTAATCCACCTAAGAAAACATAAATTTGGCACATGAAACCCTGTTTCCCCTGTCGTCAAACATCAATTATAGATTTTGGAACATTATTTTTGTATATTTTCCTTTAATAACATTGAATAAACAAAACAAAGTAATTACTTCAAAAATCTTGGTTTCAAAGCATGCAATACTGATTACAGACAAACAAATCGGAGCACACATAAAGATGTAGTTGATCAATTAGGTGAAGAGTAAAGGATTTGGGTACATAATTTCTATGGTTTTGCCTGATTAACCAAGATTTTTAAAACTGGTGACATATACACCCTAAACGTAGTAATAGAATTCTCCATTTCACAAGAGATTGGAGAGGATCTCTACCCATTTTCCTGTTAGACCTTTGCCAGGAATAGGACCTGCTTGTTTAAGCTCTTAAAAAAGTGACTTTTAAGGATGTGTAACAAAAGGGATTTGTTTTAAGAATTTTATTTATATAGGGCATAAGTTATGGATTGCAATTACAAAAAACCACTTGATTTTGAAAGGTAGTTATAACTTTTACTTTGTCCAAAAGCTACTCATAGTAGCTACTCCAAATCAAAATTTAAAAAAAAAATGTTTAATTCTACTTTTTTAAAAAGCTTCAACATACAAACAAATATCAGCCGTGATATTTTTTTCAAAATCAAATTGATATTTTAACGAAAAAGGCTGAAACAAAGGGTTTCTTCCCTAGAAGTGATTGTTGCAAATAAGATGCCACCAAATGTTACCAACACTACATTTAATAATAATTGTTGAAGTTCATAAACATACCAGGTCTGCAATATTGCCAACACATTCTCCTTTAGCAGTGACATCTCCTATGTTTTCCCCTTTAGCAAAGGCTTTATAAATTGGTGTCCTAGTTGATGTTGATGTTACAGCAGCAACATTCTAAGAGGATAAATAAATTAGTTAGCCTAGAGAACTGACATGAAAATGAATCGCTCATGACAACCAACTAAAATCATCAAACCTTCAGAACATTAGCAGCACAAGCCAAAGGAAGAAATAGATGTGGTGCTGCAGCAGTTGCTAGTTCCACCCCAGCACCCAACTCCATTAAAAGATCACCAGCAAACCGCAGCTGTAACATAACAACTTTCAGACATCAGATTGCACTATAGCTCTGAATTGAATTATCAAACTGAAATATATTATTACCTGTTTAAGATCATAATCAAACTTTTTTCCTTGCCGGGCAAAAAGCATCTTTCCTACACGACCAGCTCCATCCTACATATAGTATTCACGTTCGCATTCACTTCAATATAAAGGGTACAAAAATACAATAGTACTTTCATATGTAATCAGATGCAACCAAATAAGATCAGAGGAGAATAAACAGTAGATCTTCATGGCGCATATTTTAGTCATTAATTGTAGATATACAACAGCAGCAGCAACAACAACAACAGCCAAGCCTTATCCCACTAAGTATATGTTTGGTTTCAATTCTAGAAGGGGTAAAAGCATTTTTGTTTGGTTCTGTTAAAGTAGAATTGATTCTGCCTCCAGAATTGTTTCTACTTGAAGCTAGAATTTGTAACTTCTGCCTCTAGAATTGATTCCGAGTGATTTTTACACTGAAATTTATTGTTCGACTCACTTTTACATAAATGTATCTAAACAAAAACCAATTCTGCTAAAATCAATTCGACCAAACTCAGTTATGCTAGAATCAATTATGTCTAGCGCCAATCCAAACACACGCTAAGTGGGGTCGGCTACTTGGATCAACTTTTGCTATAATGTTCTATCAAGGACCATGCTTTTATCTAAATTGTTAATCTTGAAGTCTTTCTTAATAACTTGTCTTGTAGTTTTCCTAGGTATTCCTCAACCTCTGCATCTGATCTACTCTCCTTACCACATAATCTATGCATAATTGTTTTGAGAGAGTTTGGAAAGAATATATTGATATCATAAAAGGTAATAGTGAGTTGCGAATGAAGATTAACCTTGAGAATCCAGTTGATTGCAACAGCCCCAGGAGTGGCTCTGTTTCTAGAGACACCAACCGAACTCAAAAGGGTTTGAGTAGTGAAAACACCCATTGCTCCACCAAAAAAGTGCTGAAACAAAAATCAATTATGATCATTAAAAATCACTAGAAAGTAGCGAAAATTGAAAAGATGAAGAATTACCTTGAGAGCCCTCCAAGTCATGTAAGGAACATACGAAGGCGTAACACTGTCCGGAAAACCCTCAGGAACGACATAGGATCTAACAAACGCCATCAATTCATCAATCGGAGGCTTAGGGGTTTGCAAACTGAGAGAACGAAACGTGTTATTCTTGAATTGACCGGAGGAATCGGTGTCAGCAACGTACTTCCATCTCCGGCCATCGATTTCCTCGCAGCAGATGAATCTGACGGTGGACGTGGAAGTGGATTCGAGCGGCGTCGTTTCGAGGAGAGGCGTAGAGGCTAATTCGGCACTGATACGGAGCGTTTCGCGGATGAGAATATCTTGAGAAGAAGGAGGAGATGCTATCTTAGAAGTCTGCTTCTTCATGTTCAGGGAATTGGGAGGGATAGCCATGAGATGAGATGAGGTGAGGTGTAGATATTAATTTGATTTAGAGAGCATTGTTTTCATCGAAAAGAGTTGAAAAAAATATAAAAAGATGGCGAAGAGAATGAAGAAGAACAAGAAGGAGATTCACACAGCGAAACTTGTGAGTTCGCTTTCAGTCACACAGTCACGACACTATTCTCTCTCTCTCATCCAGCAGTAATCCACTAAGAGGACGGTGTGACCATATCATCCCACCATCACTAACTAACCAACCCCACCCCCCTCACTCTTTTTCTTCTTTTTTTTTTTTTTAATTTACTTACAAACTCCACCCCTCTATTATTTTTCTAACCAAAACCTAATTACACTTCAAATATCTTATCTAATCATGCCAATGGATACCCATAGTTATTTTCTAACCAACCCTAGTTACACTTCAAATATCTAATGATGGCAATGGATACCCATACTTAGGTTTTTTTTTGGTATCGACAAGATTATCCACGAGGTGGAACAAATATGATAATTGTGTCTTTTAGTATCTGATGGATTTTAAAATATCCATTGATATTTACAAATATTTAGAAGTATTATTATTTAAATAATAGGATTAATACATGTTTTAGTCATTTAAATTAATTTAATATTACGTTTTAGTTACTTAACGAAAAAATGCTACAACTTCAGTTCTTTAACTTCACTTCTGTTATCTTATTTAGTCAATTCTGACAATTTTTGCAAAAAAATAAAAATAAAATTAAGTTATGGTGGCGTGTATGTACAACAAGGCTCGAGATTCAAATGTGACTAAATATTTGTACTATAAAGTAGATTTTCTACTTAATGTAGTTTCATTGTGACCATCTTTATAACACTCACTTAAGTGGAAACCCTACTTCACATATACTTAGTCACATTTGAATTTTGAGCCTTATTGTCAAAAATTGACGGAATAAAGCAAATAAGATACTAAAGTGAAGTTAACGATTAACTTGTAACGTTTTTAATTAAGGAACTAAAGTGGAACGTTAAATTAAGTTAAGGGACTTGGGTACTAAATAAACCTAAATAATATTTTTTTTAAACTATAGTTAATTAAAATTTATTTATCCTCTTTTAAATATATATAAAAATAATTTCAAATATATCACAAAATAGTAATAATAATGATAATAATAATAATAATAATAATAATAATAATAATAAAATAAATCTTTCATTTTATTTCTTTGATTATCACATGATTATATTAGATTTAGTTTAATAATAATAATAATAATAATAATAATAATAATAATGGGATGAGAAGGGGCCATGGGCGGCCGAAGAAGAAGGTGCTTTAATCATTGAAAATTCATACTAATTGATTGGAATGGAAAGAACTAGTCAAATGGAAGTAGAAGAAAAAAGGTACTCCAACATAGAGAGTATTTTTAAAATGAACGAAACTACATAAGAGGATACTACAGAACTAAAAAATCTAGCATTTAAACCACAAACAGAGATCAAGAATGATAACACCACAATTCAAGAGGGAGAATCAAATAAGTTTGGGGTTTATATTATAAGTGACAATCGGAACCTAACTAACAGGATGGTCGTTGAATTTGTTGCGCTAAAGATCGTGGATGGAGAAATATAAATTGAAGAAGCTGACATCGAATTTGAAGTAAAATTATGGGGATTTGTTTTAGTTGTGTATGTGTTATAAGGAGATCTAAGTATGAATGCTATCAAACAATATATGATCAAATTCTGGATTTTTGTGCAATTGGCGGACATGTCCTACAATGGAGAAGGTTATTTCATACTAAAATTCCACTTGTTTAAAGACAAATATGCAATGCTAATGAGAGGGCCACACATTATCCATAACATGACAATGTTATTGAGAGATTGGAAGTCATATTTCTTCTTGAAGAGAGATGTGCTAAGGACACTACCGATATGGATAAAATTACCTCATCTACATCTGCACTTATGGTGCAATAAGGCTAAGCAAAATAAGGAGTGCCTTAGGAAAACCGTTGGGTACTGATGAATGCGAACAAACTTAGAATGTCATAAGCAAGAATCCTAGTAGAGGTGGATATCACTCAAGAACTAGCTAAAGATATCACAGTCAAGGACAATGAAGGGCAACGTATGAAGCAACTCGTTGAATACGAATGTGTTTATCATGGATTTTGGTAAACAACCTCTAATTTCTTATTAAAGATTTCTTGCAGGATCAACTAGGGAATGTTAGGACATAGTGCTAAAGTCATAAGAATTTTTAGTTCAAAATAAAAATAAAGAGGGTTTAGAAAACATATGAAGGGTGTACAAATTTTTGGTATAACAATTCGCGTTAAATAGAGAAGAAAGTGAATTAAGGAGAATGTATGTATGTGTTCCATACTACAACGTTCGAGCAATTTTACTTTCACTGTAATTTAAAGTTTTTCCCTTTTAAGTTTTATTTTCAAACATTTTACCTTTTTACCCTACATTTAAAGTCTTAGAATTTTTAGTTCATTTATAATAATGTGGATGTTCAATTTATTGAAATGTTTGCCGAAACTGAAATCTTTGAACTAGACTAGAAAATTGTCTGAAAAAATGTAAGGTAAAATGTTTGAAAAGAAAACTTAAAAGGGAAAATTTTTAAATTACAGTGAAAGTAAAATTGTTTGAACTTTGTATTATGGAACGCATACATACATTCTTCTGAAATCACTTTCTTCTCTCTTTAACGCGAATTGTCATACCCCAAACTTGTCCACCCTTCGTATGTTTTCTAAACTCTTTTTATTTTGAATAAATGAAATAGCACAATTGATAAGAGAGCATGTGTAAGGAATATAAGCAAGAGGGCACGAGTTAGAATCACACCTTTTTCATTTTTTTCTTTTTTTTTTCTTTTGACATTTTTTCTATTATTACTAGCTTTTATTAAGATTTTGACTTTTGTTATTATTTCTTTATTATTGTTATAGCATTAGACTTTATTTTTATTAATTGTTATTATAGTATTTTTATTAGTTTAGTTTATATTATTAATTTTTTCATTAGTTATCATTGTATATTATTATTATATCAAAAATCACAACAACAACAACAACAACAAAAAATCAAAATTTGCATTTTTATCATATTTTTATTAATTTTTGTATTTTAATTTATGTATATTTTAAGAATTAATATTTTTTACTTTTTGCATTTAAATCATAAAAATAAATTAAAAAATAATTCTTATATTTGGCCATCATTGCTTTTTGATTGGTCGGACTTTGTCATACCAAACTCTCATTGGTTAGAGTGTGTCAGTTTGTTGACTAGGGTAAAATCAAATCAAATATGATCTTATTTTATTTTATTTTATTCTCATTTTGTCCTTTAACCTGATTTGCCAACTCTGTAAATAGACTTCCATTTTCTCACAAAAAGGGGGGAGAAATCAATTACAGAGATAATTCACACATAGTTCTACAAAATCTCAACCCAGGTTTTTGCGTAAGGTCCCGAACCTTTTTTTTTAGTTTTCCTTCTAATATATTTTTTATTTTATTCTAAGTTACTGTATTTTTAAGCATATGATGATGATTAATTTGACGGTCTTTTTTTAAAATTATTTTATTTTTAATTGTATGATGATGTTAATTTGACTTTTTTTCTCTTTAATTTATTATAGTTTTAATCATACGATGATGTTTATCTGATGATTCTTTTTGATATTTCCAACCATTAACATTATACGTACTACGTACACACGCTAACGGTTACAATTCTTTTACACACTTTGTGTATACACCAAAACTCAAATTTCTCTCTAATCTCCTTATTATATTTTATTTCCCTTTGTTTTATTTTTATTAGATTAATTTAAGCTATTGTTTATCTAATTATTTTAATGTATTTTTATTTTATCATTATCTCAAATCATTCTCCAAAGAGTCCTCCTTCACGTTTTTTTATAGAAAATAATAACAAACCTTCATTCAATTTTAATTTTCATCATCTTATTCCAACTGTCATACCTTTACCCTTTTAGTGCATCAGTTTGTTTTTGATTTTTTTTTCTCACCTTTCTATTTTACCTTTACATTTATTTATTTTTAATGTTTCGTTATTATTATATTTATTATTATAATCTGCATTATTTATTATTTTAGTGAATTTTTTTAATAGGCAATAAAATTAAACAAAGGAGTATAAGGGATACTCCGCCCGATAATAAAACAGAAAACTCCTACAACTCGAAAAAAACGAGTGGCAGAATATTTCAATATTTCAAGTATTATTTTAGTGATTATTATTAGTATTATAGTTGTTACTATTGTAACTGTGGTTATAGTTATTAGTAGTTAAATATAATAATTATTCTCTTTATTTTTTATTTAATTTACTTTACTCATTTTATTAGAAGAAAAAAGAAAAAAATCCATTATGTTGAAAACATATCTTTTTTATGAAAATAATACTCAAATCACAAATCAGGTTCCATTTAAGATCAAAATCATTTAATACGTTTTCAAAGTCAAAAAATGTATTCAATGTCTAGTTCTGAAACCAAAAAAATATACATTTTATTTTAATTAAGATTGTTCCTCCATATACTTATAATTTCACGAGCAAAATTCACACAATTTATAAATAAATCACTACTTTGTAATTATTTCTTAACTTGTAAATAATGTTATAACGTGGACATAGTTCACTAACACAGAGTCAATTAAAAAGATCAAAAACAAATTGTTCTGGTCTGGGCCGACCAGGCCCACGGTCGACCAGGCCCAATTGGGCGCACGTCCCATCGTGACCGGTGGAGCATCGAACCTACGTGCCCATGAAGAACATATGGTTAACCATCCAGCGGGAAACTCGATCATCCACTCCCGAACCCTACAGTCGGTTCACCCAGGATGCGAGTCACTTGCCAACTCTGCCCTACCACGTAGCATCCTAGCAGTTTCCTATTTATGGGCCTCTAATAATCCAACCCAAAACAGGGAATCTTGGCCCAGCACTGGGGATTATAAATATCCTATTTCATCAGAGGGTCAAGTATTCATCATTCTCACTTTAACCTCTTGTTCTTGCACTTTGTTTTACTCTCCTTACTTTGGCATTGGAGTACCTTGCAGGCGCACCCCCATTCTCAGAAGTCCGATAGGTTGAACACCATGGATGATCCATTATGATCATGTACGATCACAAACAATTCACAAATTAAAATTCATCAAACTCGTTCAAACTATCTTTTTTGCCCCGTGCGTTAAATCAACTGTGTTCGCACAGTGCGATAAATCAACCCTTATTGCTTTGTACGATTAATCAACTATCGCTCTATGCGATAATTTTTTTCAAACTAAAATCAACAAACAATAAGTAGTTGAACTACGACGGCTCTGACTTCTCTCATCCTTTTATGAGAGATACGCAGGCACGCGGCTGTGAAACCAAGACGGGTCCCCTAACAAAAAAACTAATTGTTCCCCATTTTAACCCTTGTAAATATTATTCCTTAGTAAGTAAATAAATAAAAGCAAGCAAGAAATAATCATGACGATGTTTAATCGAACCATTTTGGAAAGAGTTATATGCATGTTGGTTAGTGCTAAATTGAAAATTGTGTTTTAGGCTGAGGTTCCCATGGGAACATAAGTTGCCTCGTTAAAAATCTTAAGAGGAAAAATCCACTAGGATAAAAATCTTAATAAGGGGAAAATAGTACAGCATTATGTTCCCCTCAACAGAACACATATAGTTCTTCTTTAAAGATCTCAAAGGTGACACATTCCAATATTTTGCACATGCATCTTGAAAACTGATGTAGGAAGTGTCTTTGTGAAGAGATCTGCCACATTATCACTTGAACGAATATACTGAATATCAATCTCTTTGTTTCTTTCAAGTTCTTGTGTAATGAGAAAATTTTGGGAGGGATATGCTTGGTTCTATCACTTTTTATGTAACATTATTTCATTTGGGTAACACATGCAACATTATTTTCATACAAAATTATTGGATTATTATCAATTGATAAACCAGATGCTCCTTGGATATGTCGAGTTATCGATCATAACCATCTACACTCTTTGCTTGCTTCACGAAGGACTTCAACATGATTTTAAGAAGTTGCTACAAGTTTTTGCTTTTGTGATCTCCATGATGTTGTAGTGTTACCATATGTAAATATATATCCAGTTTGTGATTTAGCATTATATGGATCTGACAAATATCTTGCATCTGCATAACCAAGAAAAACTCGAAGATATCAAAATATTTGCTTTATTCCTTTCCAATGTCTTTTTGTAGGGAATCAACTGAATCTTGCGAGTACTCAAAGGATTTGCCTTGTCCATGTTGAACCTATTCAATACCCTTTTGTATAATATGATTGATGTACCAATATACCATTTTTAGTTTACTTAATCGGTAAACCATGACAAAATCTAATTTTTCCCATATCTTTCATTTCAAATTCTTTCTTTAAATAATTTCTCGCTTATATGATTTCTTTATTAGTCCCAATGATATTAAAATCAACAACATAAACAACAATTATTACAAATCTGGATATTGTTTTTCATTATAAAAATACAAAGACAAATAAGATTATTTTCATAGCCTTCTTTAAGTAAATATTCACCTAGCCTATTGTACCATATGCGCCCGAATTGTTTTAACTCATACAATGATCTTTGCAACTTAATTGCGTACATTTCTCTAGGTTTTTATGTTTCGTGCATTTTAAATTCTTCTGAGATTTTCATTTATATATCAGTATCAAGTGATCCATATAAATAAGTAGTAACAATATTCATAAGGTACATATCAAGATTGTTAAATATTGATATACCAATTAAATAACGAAAAATAATGCCATCTGTAATGGAGAATATGTTACCTCATAATCAATTCTCGATATTTGGTAAAAAAAAACTTGTGCAACAAGACAAGCTTTGTAGTAGACAATCTCATTTTTCTCATTTTATTTTCTTACAGAAACCATTTATACCCGACCGGTTTCACATCTTTCGATCTAGAAATTGATTTGTTAAATATTGTAAGTGGACTATTTTTTTAGCATTTGCTTCCCATGATCTATTACATGGGTCCAAATGTAATAAATGAGGTACATACCATGTTATGTCATTTTCTAGTTTTTTATTCTCTCCCCCTAGAGTTGGAAATTTTATTTCAACAAAATGACTATAAGCAAATCTTGCCTGAAAAACATCACCTATTAAAGATTCAAGATATCTAATAATAGGTGGTGATTCATACCCCACGTATACTCCTAACCTCCTTTGAGGTCCCATCTTTGTTATTTGTGGTAGAGATATTGGGACATACATTGCACAATCAAATATCTTTAAATGAGAAATATTCAGTTCCTTACCAATTGCAAGTTAACAAGGGATATGTTTATGACCAGCACTCGGCCTTAGACGGATGATTGTTGCAGTATATAAAATTGCATGACCCCAAACAATAACTATTAGTTTAGTTTTTATTACTAATGGTATAGTAATATACTAAAGACGTTTGATTAATGACTCAACTAAACCATTTTGTATATGTACATGAGGAACATGATGTTCAACATTAATTTCAATTGACATGCAATAATTATTAAATGATTCAGATGTAAATTCACCGGCATTGTCAAGTTTAATCTACTTTATAGTATAATAAGGAATTTAAGCTTTAAGTTTAATCATTTGTGCAAGATATTTTACAAATGCCATGTAGCATAGTAAGCGTACATATGACCATCTACTAGATGCATCAATCAATACCATAAAATACCTGAATGATCCTGATGGTGGATGAATATGTCCACATATATCTCCTTGAATTCTTTCAAGAAATACAGGTGATTTTGTTTGAATCTTGCATGGTGAATGCTTTGTTATTAGTTTGCTAAGAGATCAAGCTTCACATGGTCTATCTTGTTTTGTAAGTTTTAAACTTTTCAATGGATGACCATGTGTACTTTCAAATATTTTACGCATCACTATTGAACTAGGGTGACCTAAACTGTAAGACCCATAAAAGTACGTTAGCGCGAAATAGAATTTGAGAATATTAAATAGTATTATGTTATTTTATTTTATTGATTTTTTTATTTAATTGTCTATAAATAACACAGAGTTATTGGGACCATGCCTAAGTGCTACAAAAACTATATTAATATTAGCACCATGTTCTTGTAGTTTTAATTATCTATGCAAAACATTTTTATTTTGTCAAAATTTAAATAGGAGTTTTACAGACTGACCGGTTGAAGCGATTCGACACTGTGTGAAAAATTAGCGGGCAGAATATTTCGAGTTTCAACTTGTACCAAACTTTTTTATTAATCTATGTTGCGCGTAGATTATGTTGGTAAGTTTGTTTTATTTTTTGACGATATTTACAGTCATAAACTTACCTGTCAAAGCCTGTTTAATCGGGTATTTTTATTTTTGATTTTGATCATTTTCAGTATGTTTTAATAAACTTCGTACCATATAGATCATTTTAATATGTTCATTTTTATTTTTTGATCAAACGTGCGTTCGACTGTTAATCGTTCCGGGTATGTCTATGTGTATATTTCGGTTAAAATAGATCCTTTACAAATCTATTTGCATATGTCGGCAATCAGTTACAAATATAAATAAATCAACTAATATCACTTTTAAGTGGTAACTAAAATATCATGATATTTTACATAAGTCATCATTACTTATGCATGTATGAGAGAAACATCTAATGGTTAGGGAGCATGTTTATCTCCAACATTATTTCATCCAATGGCCATGAATCAATGTTATTGATTATAAATACATGACATGAGAAAACCAAAATTCACACATCACACATCACACTTCTCTCTCTCTCTCTCTCTCTCTCTCTCTCTCTCTCTCTCTCTCTCTCTCTCTCTCTCTCTCTCTCTCTCTCTCTCTCTCTCTCTCTCTCTCTCTCTCTCTCTCTCTCTCTCTCTCTCTCTCTCTCTCTCTCTCTCTCTCTCTCTCTCTCTCTCTGTGTGTGTGTGTTAAAACTACACAACAAACCTCTTCATCATACATTTCTTTTCTCCTTTCCACCATTTCATCTCTTTAAAAAGCTCACAAATTATTTAGGTATGAGTTCTTTTCCTCCTATATGTTGGTAATATAAACTCTTGACTTCTCACTTAATTATATAGTTTGTTACTTATTATCTTGCAAGAAAATGCTGAAATTTATATATTGAGACACTTCGAATTTATACGAGAGACTTTGAAATTATTAGTTTAAAAGTAACAATTATTTAATCTGGAAGTAAATAAGAACTTATTATAATATGAGAAGAAATATTAATATTGTGGTTGTTGCTTATATCCATTTTAAACTTGGAAGGACTAACAATTGTGACGATCATGCTGAAGTTTTAATTTTCCCACTTTATCTTAAAGATATATAATATAAAATTTATATCATGAATTTGTTTTTCTTTAAAATCGTTTGAGTGTTGAAGATTGAAATTTTTTTCTATGAATAATAATTATAATTATAAAACTCATCATCCTTAGACCAATTTATGCCACTTTATATAAATATATCTAACTTTTTTTTAATTTAAAATTTAAAACCCAGGATGAAGTTTAGAATTAAAAATCTATAAATTAAATTATGTGGCTAATTATATTTGATATTTTGGAACCTGCTGTAATCATAAATTGGGTTTATCTTTAAATTTGATTTAAAGTTAATAATTGAATTGTTTTTAATTTAAATTTTAAATAATATTTATTTGGTAATTATAAATAAAAAACCTAAAGTTTATTCCTAATTTCAATCAATACTACTCACTTGTATATTTAATAATGATTCAAGTATAATTATTTATTGTTGATAATTAATTTTGAATAAAATATTTTCGTAATATTACTGTTAGTCAAAAATGAGTTGAGTTGAAGGATTTTACTTATTTTCAGATGTTCTATGCAAAACTATTTATTATTAAGATTTGTATAATTTCTAATTAATACCATGACTTATTTTGTGTTGGTCAAAGTGCTTAGATAGAACTTTTAACTAATTTATTTTCTTGGCAATATTTTGGATATTGTTTTAGTATAAATTGAGGGAGGAGCCTCTTTGAAAAAAATGTCACTTGCGACAGAATTATTTTATAGTGAAACTTATACAGTGAGTATTTTAGATGTGGAATTAGTATAATGAGTATGAGTTAAAGTTATTTATTAATTTTAAAATTTATCGATTTAGCTTCTATGAATCTAAAATTTAAAAATTAATATAATTTAATGAATTGTGTTTATATTAATATTTTATTTTAAAGGATATACTTTAATTTGAAACGATTAGTTTAAAAAGGACTTTGCATTTGATAAAATTATAATTAATTGGTGTAATGCTTATATTTTAGTTTTATTTGAAACAATATAAGAATGGAGAGTGTTAGAGTTTATTCAATATGTATTTTATTGTCCCTTTAAGAGAAAAATCATTTTATATTTAAAGAGATATATTTTTAATACAAAATGATTAGGTTAGTAAAATGGTTTTAAACCTAAACCTGATAAGTGACCAAGATAAAGGCTTAATTATGGAAGTAATTGGGTTAGTGTTAACTTAATTATATTGTGTATTTTAAAAGGTCGAAAGTGTGAACCAGACATGAGACTTTATCGAGAGACAGGTTGTGCTCGCATAACATAAGTTGAACGTGTGGAAAACTTGCTAAGGTTAGGGCACTCTCTAACTATCTCATGTAGACCGGAAATGCCAAATACTTGAATGCATGTGTAATTGTTTTTTGATGTGAAATTGTGAGTTGTTTGCTTGATTGTGTGATGCTGCTTGTGTGCCCAATTGGGGGTGTGTGTTTGTATTATGATGCTAAATTTGTGACTGTGTTTTTATATGATTTTGGATAAAAATCTGAATTGATTATTGAGGAGTAATGATGTTGCATATGTATATTTATGTGATATGTGTATGCCAGGTGGGCTATTTGAGATGGATCAATTATGACCAAGAAATACCTAAGTTGTGATACATATATACTCATGCATTTCATAGTTACGTGGCTACCGGATAGGAGTCACGAGGTGCACATCGGAGAGGTGGCACAGGGTGCGTGTCCAAGAGGGAACCACCTTATCCCGAAGTGGATCCTTGAGTCTGATTGATGGGTAGATAACTATCACCTTAGTGGTGCTAAATCTTGAAGCGATACCACGACCCTTTGCGAAGGGATTGAAATTCTGGAATCATGCATGCGAGGAACCCGGTTAGGATGATCACACTCATATAGAGTCTGCATGGATAAGATATCTGTGAATTTGATATCACACTCATTTGAATTGATATGTTGTTGATTATATGTTGCTATGTATTTCATATCTCGTATAGCGTATTCTTAGTTTATATGTTGTATTTAGATGGTGACCCTCTATGTTATCCATGATTTGGTGCTGGACGCCCAGGTTCTTTTTAGATTGTGAGATTCGCTGTTATCACGGTAACCTGGAGTCATATCAAGAAGACGACCAGTCTAGTGTTGATAAGCGGGAGGCTTGAAGTTGTTTGTGGGTCGTTGTTACCCAACCATCTCCAGTCAGAGTCCAGTGATCAGCGTAGGGGTTGTTGTTGAAGTCATTGTTTACTCTTCCTTACTGTTTTCTCTGTAACTTGTATTGTGGTAAGCCATGTATATTTATTTGTTAAAATAAAGATTGCCATTATATTCTTTTAGACAATATGTTTGATTTGTGCTCTTAAACCTTTAATTGAGAAAATAATTTATAAAAAGGCCTTGTATTATGACCATTGTCTTACAAAACTTTACTCTAATTTATTTTAAAGATGATCATAGATATTTTATTTCAAAGACTTAATTGTTTTAAAAAGGAAAAAAAACACTCTCAATGTTAAAAATCGGGGTGTTAAATTGTGGTATCAGAGCTTTGGTGTAGATTCTCATGGGTTGTGTGTTGGGTGTTCTAAGTTGATCAAATGTCGAGTTTAGTGGGAGTAAATGTTTTAATTCATACGTGTTATGTGTTTTATGTCTTGAGTCAAGCATGATATATGCTTAGGTAATTGATTATTTCTTAACTGAATGTATGTACACTATAATACTTCAGTAAGAAGGATAGTTAAAACCCTAGAGCATTAGTCAACTTTGGTCGACATGTGTCTTTGAATTCTTTGGATGTGTTGGTCTATAAGGGACGAGATTGAATTGAGTAAGAACTATAAGGTATTTTTGCAATAACTCTATGGATTAGAATTTGTGTTTGTTCTCGTCACTTTGAGATGCTGAGTAGGGACAAATGGAAGTCTAACTTATAAAGAATTTCAAGTAAGCACCTGATTTGGGGGACCTTTGAAAAAAAATCATTGGATGTTCATTTTGGTAAGTTCGGAACGAAACAAGATGAAGTTTATTGGCTATTAAGAAATTGTTGTCACTGAGGAATTCTGGAATACATATAGATGTCAATTGGAGAAAATTATGATACTAGGATGTCAATTGAGTGTTATTTTAGGAAGTGAGAAGGTGTTGCAAGTCAAAGGTGATTGAACCTAGTGAAGTTAGACAATGATTATTGCTTGAAGGGTTAAAGTTGGTTGTTTAAGCTATGTTTGATTTGAAAAATAGAGTATTAAGGATGAATCATATGATAAAAGGAAGGAGACCAAGTATGACATAGATAAGTGATGATCTATAAGTAGTTTGAGAGTTAGTGAGTAAGAAGGTTGAGATGAGATGAAGGTACTAGTAGCACTATAAATTTAAGTAATCATAAGAGTTGAGATGAGCAAGTTTTAAAGTATTCAAGTCACGAACGACAATGTTTGGAGATTTATTAGGAATTTGGAGGAATAGTTCTTTAGAGTGTTAGATCGCAAGAAATCTGTTGGTTGGTACCTTAGTAAAAGTTAGAAATGAATAAGAAAATCGATGAGTGAATCGATGTGCCAGGATTACTAGCAAGAACTTATGAGGAAAATATTGGGTTGTGTTATAAAAGAATATTACAACCTTTGGATAGTCCCGATAATTAAAGATGTTATTTGCAATCGACAAGATAGAGGTCATGATATGTTAGGGAAACAACTCTAGGCGGTTTGTTGCTGAAATTTTGAAGTTGTGAATTTCTAGATGATCGAAGAAGATCTAGTATTAGGGTATTTGGAGTTATAATATCTAAAAGGTAATCACAAAGGAAGATTGAAGTTCTACGCGAATCAAGAAACGAGGGAGGTAACTCGCATTTTAATAGAGAGGTTGACAGCCTCGTTGTTTAATTGGTCAAAATTAAAAGGAGTTATAAGAAGAACTACAAAGAAATATCTCAATAGGAAATGAGAAGGAGATTGAGCATTGCGTCAAGGGTGTATGCTATAGATGATGAGGTCACGTTCGGACTTAAAGAAAAGATTTAAGAAGTGGTATAAGTGGAAGGAGACTAATCTCGCAGTTGAAAATCTTATATCACAAGGATAACGAGTAATGTATTGGTGACTAGATGGAATTTTACGTTCGGAATCAGGATGGTGAAATTTGTAAGTAAAAGGCATGTTGGAGAAATCCACATGAGACTTTGGAAGTCGAGACGAGGTTAATCACAATATGTCATTAATGGACAATTGAACAACAAAAGATGAGATGTTGGAACAATTAAGAATGATTAGGGTGACGAGCTCTTTTAAGGAAAATATAATTTAATGGTAAGAGGAAAGAAACTCAAGTGAGTTTAGGAGAAGGTATAGGATAATACGAAATACATAGTTTGCCAACAGAGGCCGTCAACAAAAAGGAAAATTTCATGTTAAGCCACACAATAGTAAGTTAAGTAATGGTTTAGAAATAAGGCAGTTTCTCTAAAGTGCGATACACGAATTTTAGGCTGGTATATGGGAATCTGTGTGTCGTAGATGACATAGTTTTGGCATGTCTTAGGAAAATCAGGGGAGTTTCAATCACTGACCAGATGTTGGGATGATATTATTAAGATTGTGATTAGGAATGAGACTCGAATGTGAACATATAGAGATCGCCATAAATTATGAGATTAAAGGAAAAACTAAGGATTTATAGACGTAGGAGAAGTTGTGAAGTTCTCTACAAAAATGACGACTTCATCTAAAGCGGAATAGTTGGGATTATGCTCGGTCTATTGGTGTTTACTGTTTTGGAGGACACTCAATAGATGTTCCTTGCAAAGTGAGCGCAAAGGGGACTATGAAATGTATTTTGAGCAATTGTGTCTCATCGACAAGATTGAAGTAGCAGGAAATTAAGGAAGTGTATAGTAAACGTCAAAGGAATGGGTGGATCCTTGTGCCTTGGATAACTTTGAGCACAACTTGCAAAGAACGCTATTGTAGTTAGGCAAGAATGGTTTGAGTTACCATCATGGATGTCGGCTACCTATTGACAAATTGAGGAACTGATCACCCTTAATCTCTTGTTGATAGTAGACGGGATCATGTTGAATGGAATGGACTAGACTTGCCAACTTTGATGGTGTGAAGTTAAATGGTAAGTTATCATGAGGATAATCAGTCACCATTTCGCATGAACCTAGTGGACTGGGCTATGACGTGGAAGCTGAAAGATAACTTTGAAAGTTTGAGCATGAACCTAGGATATTGGAGGACTTATCTTTTATGAATATACTATTGTAAGATTAATTTTGAGCGATGAACTCATAGTGTGATGTCTAGCCTTGCGTCTAGAGTCTGAGTCAATACGACTTTGTAGAGGGTTGTGATAGGTGTACGATCGCGCTAGTGACGACATTAATAATAACTAATTAAGTTGTTACACTCGTCTTAAGTTTCGAGGACGAAACTTCTTTTAGGAGGGTAGTAATGTAAGACCCGTAAAAGTACGTTAGTGCGAATTAGAATTTGAGAATATTAAATAGTATTATGCTATTTTATTTTATCGATTTTTTTATATAATTGTCTATAAATAATACAGAGTTTTGGGACCATGCCGAAGTGCTACAAAAACTCTATTAATATTAGCACCATGTTCTTGTAGTTTTAATTATCTATGCAAAACATTTTTATTTTGTCAAAATTTAAATAGGAGTTTTACAGACTGACCGGTTGAAGCGATTCGACACTGTGTGAAAAATTAGCGGGCAGAATATTTCGAGTTTCAACTTGTACCAAACTATTTTATTAATCTATGTTGCGCGTAGATTGTGTTGGTAAGTTTGTTTTATTTTTTCGACGACATTTACAGTCATAAACTTACCTGTCAAAGCCTGTTTAATCGGGTATTTTTATTTTTGATTTTGATCATTTTCAGTATGTTTTAATAAACTTCGTACAATATAGATCATTTTAATATGTTCATTTTTATTTTTCGATCAAACGTGCGTTCGACTGTTAATCGTTCCGGGTATGTCTATGTGTGTATTTCGGTTAAAATAGATCCTTTCCAAATCTATTTGCATATGTCGGCAATTTGTTACAAATATAAATAAATCAACTAATATCACTTTTAAGTGGTAACTAAAATATCATGATATTTTACACAAGTCATCATTACTTATGCATGTGTGAGAGAAACATCTAGTGGTTAGGGAGCATGCTTATCTCCAACACTATTTCATCCAATGGCCATGAATCAATGTTAATTTTTGTACTATATTCTATTATTTTCGAAATCTTTTCCTTTCTTTTCAAATCTCTTTCTTTCAAAATCAAATCCTAACTTTATTCTATACATCTCTCTTTTCAAACCCTACCATACACTTTCTTTCAAATCGTACTACCACTCAAATTTTCCTTTTTTGTACGGAATCACTTCATTCCCCAACGTCTCTATCCTTCTTTTCACTCTATAAATACCTCTCATTTTTTCCATAAATTCTCACATCAAATTTCAACTCATCTCTCAAATTTCTACCTCATATTTATTTTCTCTTCTTCCCCGGCAAAAATGGCGAAGTGGATGAATACGTGTTTTCTTATGGTCATCACCGTCTTGGTGGTGATCATGTCCTTTTTCTGTCTGCATAGTCCTGAAAAATGCGGACCTGGGTTGGTTACACTCCCAATCATCTATATGTTGTTATTTATAGCATGGGTTTTTAATCGTCATTTTTAAAGTTTGTCGTATCTTTTGTTTTCAAATAATGTACAGTTTATTTGTCGTACTGTTCATTATATTATGTAATATTTGTATTGTCAGTATTAAATGTCGTACTATCTGTCGTACTGTAGTTTAATTATCCAGATAATATTATGTGTGCTTTCTGCCAGTTAAATATATATTTTTCTGCGCATTAAATATTTTTCAAGGTTATTATCGGTAATTTCGTTTGCGTATAGTATATTTTATTTATTATGTTTGTGTTTTTCTAACAACTCATGTAAATAAATTTTCACCATTAACATAACAAAAAAAACAAAAAGAAAAAATTAACTTTAACTGTTGAATTTTCACTTTAACTGTTACGTTAATGCCCGGACAGCCAGTTGACAGTCAAACTCGCTGACAACGCGATTCTCCGTGTTTTGCACCATCAATCAAATCAATCTTTTGCATTTCAAAATTCCAAGATTTTTGTTCTAGAAGTATTCTGATAATCACATGATCAGCAGAGACTCAGCACTGCACAAAAATCAGGTACGCTTAACTGTCTCCTACACAAACAGTCCTTAACTAGGGTTTTTGTTTTTTTTCAGGAGAACAAGTTTTTTAAGACCTCAAATGGATTTCATGGACCTCCATATGTCTCAAAGTACCACCATACAAATTTTCAAACTTCAATTCACTCAGACGCACAGTCAGCAGCTCAAACAGTCAACAGACGACCAGTTTGACTGAAAAGTCAACAGACAGTCAAAAATGAATTTTTTTGTCAACATCCATATTTTGTCAAAAGATTCATCATTTGATCATTGGTTGATCATAATTCATCAAGAAAAGATCAAAAATCAGCAAAACCCTACGTTTCAAAATTAGGGTTTTCTCCTAAAAAGTCAACTAAACTTTGACCGGCCATAACTCTCTCCTCGTTCATTCAAAAAATTCCAACCAAAGCTTGTTTTGAAGGAAATTCAATTATCTTTCAAATGCAATTTATCCCATGGTCATAGGATTCACCATTTGAAAAATATGAGCTCAGACATTACAGGTCATTTTCAAAGTCAACAAAAAGTGGTTTTTTGTCAAAAGGCCATAACATCAAGATAACTTCTCCAAATGAAAAAAAGTTTCCAAAGTAGCTTGTAGAGGACATCTTGAGGTTTCTAAAAAGTACAAGAACTCCTTCATATGATCAAAATTGAGGGATTTATGCCTTGTTGAAGTTGACTATTTTTTGGGAAAATGCATGAAACCAACATTGATCAAAAATTTTTTTTCCAAAAGGGGCCAAGTTTTCATGATCCAAACATGATTCTAATAATGTTAAGGGCCTCCCACGACCAACCTAAGGCCCATAACATTTTTATTTCTTTTCTGGTTTAATTTTATTACATTTAAAGTTAAATTGAAAAAGAAATGGTGAAGGATAATGATACCATGCTTTGTTCTTAAGCTAAAGCCATCAAAGTTGATCAATACTCTGCAGCATGAAGGTACAAAGCAGGCCTAGAGCAAGAGAGGTGAAGAAAATCAAGCCATGGTAAAAAATTCAAAGATTTTTAATATTAAAAAATCAAAAGTTCAACAAAGCAATCAATGCTTCTTAGCTTCAATTTGCAGCACTTCTTTGCTTATAAATGAAGTAGGTTGCTTCATCAACATAAGACACACGAAAATCTACCAAGAGAATAGCTAAGAAATTCATAAAATTTTCAAAAAAATATCAAATACTTGTAATTTTCGTTTTCATATTTCCAGCCACTATCAATACAAAATAATCATTCTATCACTCTTGTATAACATCATAGGTAAGGATTGAACTATAGCATGTGATAGAAACAACCTCAAACACATGCATAATCATCTTCCTACTTATAACCATGTAGCTTTCGTTTTCCTATGTGTACTTAACTATAATACAAACTAATCATTTGAATGGACTCATGGCATGATATAGAGTAGATTTGAGTGATTACATGCAAGCTCTAACGTGGTTTTGAAGCTCTACCATTTTTGAGCTTCAAAGATGTAAAGGTTTCGTTCTCCATGATGCGAGCTCCAAATGACAAAACTAACACCGTTATCATGTTTAGAAGGGTCAAATTAGGTGATCTGGGTGGCCCTTGTTTTTTTTTATTTTCATTTTGTAGGTCGTTCAAAAGATTGAAGATTTGAAGGAAAAATCCGCAGGAAAATCCGCAGGTAAATCTGCAGCAAAATCCGCAGGTAAAAGGAAGAAGATGATGAATAGTAAGTTTGAAATCTTGACCAGCACGCGTGGCACTTCCTCTTCATCCTATTCGCTGGTCAGCAAGCGTGGACCCCACCTGGAACTTTTAAATGCTGAATGATCCAATGATTCTCTCTTTCCATGTGCATCATGTGACCTACAATCTGAGCCACTGGATTAATCTGACAACATATCCAACGCACCAAAACACACAACCACACCATGGACACTCAGTCCTCTACCACACAGGATCACAAATTTAAATATTTTCTATTTTTATTTGATTTAACTTCTAAAATTATTTAAAAATAGTTTTAAAAATCAAAAAAATATAATAAAAATATTTTTAGGTTTATAAAATAATATATTAATTTTTGATACAAAAATATTTTATTTTTCTTAATAATTAAAATATTTTATTTAATTAATTAGTATATATTTATATATTTGCTTTTTAATTATTTCAACCTATTAAAAAATCAGAAAAAAAATATGTTCTTTTTAGTAAATTTAGTTTATATATTATAGACTAATTTTTAGAATATTTTTCTCATTTAGTTTAACTTATGTGTATAATTGTTTATATAATTATATGTTAATTAGCTTAATAAATTTCTAAAACAACTTCAAAAAATAAAAAAAAATTAGTTTTTATTTTAAAATTAATTAATAAGAAATATTAACATATTTTAGACTTAATTTTTAGGTTTAAATTTTATTTTTACCTTTTTTTCTCATTTAATTAAATTAATTATGCATTAATTCTAATTAAAATCAACCATCTAGAAAATCCAAAAATACTTCCTTTTATCTTATTGCAATTTGAATTCCTAGATAAAGTATATAGGTTGTCAAAATTATGTAAATAGCGTAGTTTACGTTTCCCGCACAATCGATGTAATAGCGTAGATTTATTTTCCGCATTTTACATTCCCACACTTTAAATTCTGTACATATAAAACTGCGTGTATGTCAAAGATAATAACTGAAGCGTTAGGTCACTAACTTCAAAGACAAAAATATATGAATCAAAACACAATCACACTTGCACCTCTTAGGGTAATCCCTCTGTTACTCTTTTCAAAAATCAAATTCTACTGTTTCAAATACAAATTCACACTTTTGTTTACATCCGGTAAAAGGAGAATTTTCTAAAAGAAATAGGAAAGGGCCTTATAAATCTAGGGTAGATCTCCTAATTGCTTGCTCAAATCAAAACAACAAATGTCTCACATATTCACCGTTTTTCAAAACAAAGCTTTCAAAAAAGACAACACTTGGTATATATCCAAACAAGGATCATTACGAAGTTAAAGATCTTTTTTTCAAAACATCTTTCGAAAGATAAAACACTTTGTATACATCCGCACAAGGATCATTACAAAGTTAATTTACAAAGGTATTTTAAAACCACATACAAGCATTTCAAGGCAAGACAAATGATTCAAACAAGTGAGCTAAGCAATTAAGAGCCCATGGATAACCATGGATACAAAGGGGTGCTAATACCTTCCCTTTGTATAACCTACCCCCGAACCCAAAATCTCTTAAAGGTCTTTTTCTATTTCTTTTATAAACCTTTCCTTAATTGGATAAAATAAAAGTCGGTGGCGACTCTCTGATTTTCAAAACTCAAAAAAATAAAAATAAAAGAAGAGTCAGTTCGTATCTCACGCGAGATATAAAAAACTGAGGGCGACAATTATAAATACATGACATGAGAAAACCAAAATTCATACATCACACTTCTCTCTCTCTCTCTCTCTCTCTCTCTCTCTCTCTCTCTCTCTCTCTCTCTCTCTCTCTCTCTCTCTCTCTCTCTCTCTCTCTCTCTCTGTGTGTGTGTGTGTGTGTGTGTGTTAAAACTATACAACAAACCTCTTCATACATTTCTTTTCTCCTCTCCACCATTTCATCTCTTTAGAAAGCTCACAAATTATTTAGGTATGAGTTTTTTTCCTCCCATATGTTGGTAATATAAACTCTTAACTTCTCACTTAATTATATAGTTTGTTACTTATTATCTTGCAAGAAAATGATGAAATTTATATATTGAGACACTTCGAATTTTTACGAAAGACTTTGAAATTATTAGTTTAAAAGTAACAATTATTTAATCTGGAAGTAAATAAGAACTTATTATAATATGAGAAGAAATATTAATATTGCGGTTGTTGCTTATATCTATTTTGAACTTGGAAGGGCTAACAATTGTGACGATCATGCTGAAGTTTTAATTTTTCCACTTTATCTTAAAGATATATAATATAAAATTTATATCATAAATTTGTTTTTCTTTAAAATCGTTTGAATGTTGAAGATTGAAATTTTTTTCTATGAATAATAATTATAATTTTAAAACTCATCATCCTTAGACCAATTTATGCCATTTTATATAAATATATCTAACTTGTTTTTAATTTAAAATTAAAAACCCAGGATGAAGTTTAGAATCAAAAATCTATAAATTAAATTATGTGGCTAATTATATTTGATATTTTGGAACCTGTTGTGATCATAAATTGGGTTTATCTTTAAATTTGATTTAAAGTTAATAATTGAATTGTTTTTAATTTAAATTTTAAATAATATTTATTTGGTAATTATAAATAAAAAACCTAAAGTTTATTCCTAATTTTCAATCAATACCACTCACTTGTATATTTAATAATGATTCAAGTATAATTATTTATTGTTGATAATTAATTTTGAATAAAATATTTTCCTAATATTATTGTTAGTCAAAAATGAGTTGAGTTAAAGTATTTTACTTATTTTCAGATGTTCTATGCAAAACTATTTATTATTAAGATTTGTATAATTTCTAATTAATACCATGACTTATTTTGTGTTAGTCAAAGTGCTTAGATAGAACTTTTAACTAATTTATTTTCTTGGCAATATTTTGGATATTGTTTTAGTATAAATTGAGGGAGGAGCCTCTTTGAAAAAAATGTCACTTGCGACAGAATTATTTTATAGTGAAACTTATACAGTGAGTATTTTAGATGTGGAATTAGTATAATGAGTATGAGTTAAAGTTATTTATTAATTTTAAAATTTATCGATTTAGCTTCTATGAATCTAAAATTTAAAAATTAATATAATTTAATGAATTGTGTTTATATTAATATTTTATTTTAAAGGATATACTTTAATTTGAAACGATTAGTTTAAAAAGGACTTTGCATTTGATAAAATTATAATTAATTGGTGTAATGCTTATATTTTAGTTTTATTTGAAACAATAGAAGAATGGAGAGTGTTAGAGTTTATTCAATATGTATTTTATTGTCCCTTTAAGAGAAAAATCATTTTATATTTAAAGAGATATATTTTTAATACAAAATGATTAGGTTAGTAAAATGGTTTTAAACCTAAACCTGATAAGTGACCAAGATAAAGGCTTAATTATGGAAGTAATTGGGTTAGTGTTAGCTTAATTATATTGTGTATTTTAAAAGGTCGAAAGTGTGAACCAGACATGAGACTTTGTCGAGAGACAGGTTGTGCTCGCATAACATAAGTTGAACGTGTGGAAAACTTGCTAAGGTTAGGGCACTCTCTAACTATCTCATGTAGACCGGAAATGCCAAATACTTGAATGCATGTGTAATTGTTTTTTGATGTGAAATTGTGAGTTGTTTGCTTGATTGTGTGATGTTGCTTGTGTGCCCAATTGGGGGTGTGTGTTTGTATTATGATGCTAAATTTGTGACTGTGTTTTTATATGATTTTGGATAAAAATCTGAATTGATTATTGAGGAGTAATGATGTTGCATATGTATATTTATGTGATATGTGTATGCCAGGTGGGCTATTTGAGATGGATCAATTATGACCAAGAAATACCTAAGTTGTGATACATATATACTCATGCATTTCATAGTTACGTGGCTACCGGAGAGGAGTCACGAGGTGCACACCGGAGAGGTGGCACAGGGTGCGTGTCCAAGAGGGAACCACCTTATCCCGAAGTGGATCATTGAGTCTGATTGATGGGTAGATAGCTATCACCTTAGTGGTGCTAAATCTTGAAGCGATACCACGACCCTTTGCGAAGGGATTGAAATTCTGGAATCATGCATGCGAGGAACCCGGTTAGGACGATCACACTCATATAGAGTCTGCATAGATAAGATATCTGTGAATTTGATATCACACTCATTTGAATTGATATGTTGTTGATTATATGTTGTTATGTATTGCATATCTCGTATAGCGTATTCTTAGTTTATATGTTGTATTTAGATGGTGACCCTCTATGTTATCCATGATTTGGTGCTGGACGCCCAGGTTCTTTTTAGATTGTGAGATTCGCTGTTATCACGGTGACCTGGAGTCATATCAAGAAGACGGCCAATCTAGTGTTGATAAGCGGGAGGCTTGAAGTTGTTTGTGGGTTGTTGTTACCCAACCATCTCCAGTCAGAGTCCAGTGATTAGCTTAGGGGTTGTTGTTGAAGTCATTGTTTACTCTTCCTTACTGTTTTCTCTGTAACTTGTATTGTGGTAAACCATGTCTATTTATTTGTTAAAATAAAGATTGTCATTATATTCTTTTAGACAATATGTTTGATTTGTGCTCTTAAACCTTTAATTGAGAAAATAATTTATAAAAAGGCATTGTATTATGACCATTGTCTTACAAAACTTTACTCTGATTTATTTTAAAGATGATCATAGATGTTTTATTTCAAAGACTTTATTGTTTTAAAAAGAAAAAAAAACACTCTCGATGTTAAAAATCGGGGTGTTACATAAATGGTCATGCCTTAATGTTTCAATTTTGGGATCTTCTTTTGCTACTAAATTGCATTTAATTTCATGTATATACGTATAATGTAATCTGGAAGACAATTTTGGTAGTTTTTCTAAAGTTTCTTCTTTCCCAAAACATTAGAAGTAATATTAATGTATTTCATATTACTTTTAGTTTAAGTATCATATTCTTGACGATATATGTCATTAAAACTCAACAAATTTGTCTTGGATTTTGGAGAGTACAAAATATTATTAATGACAAATTTTGTCCCATTTGGTAATATGAACATAACATTATTTGTTCCTTCAATCAAATCTGCATGACCTGAGATTGTATTTATTACAGCTTTAGTGGAATTTATTTCAGTAAGATATTACTTACTTTTGAGGATTGTGTGTGTAGTTCCACTATCCGGAATGCAAATGTCTTTGGCACGTTCCATGTCTAACCTTCTTAAAATAGAAATGAGATTAAATAGATTAAATTAACAACATATTTAACATTATTATTTCATGCAAATATAAGATACACCTAAATAACTTACAAATTCTCTAGTTGATCCATATTTCAAATATAAAATTAATACACGCACATCAAGCATTATTCAAATTCATATTCTTAAATAGTTACTTAATATGTTTCACCTCTAACAAAATCATCAGTCTCAAAATAGGTATTATCATTTGAGTTCAATCCCATTAAAATTCACTTCTTGTTCCTCTACAAATGTCATTTGTCTTTTACACAAATGTTATGACATTCTACACACCTTAGACCAATGGTCTTTCTTTTCGCATTTGTAGCATACATCCTCATAATTTCTCGAGGGTGCTTATTGGATATACTTACCCTTTCCTTTGCGATTCCAATTATTTTGGTCGCATCTAGGAGATCTATAGTTATTCATATGACCTCGTTCACGTCATCTACCAGATTACCACAAAAATGGTTTTGACAGTGGAAAAGGTTTCGACAATGATATCCTCCTCGATTGTGACTAATCAAACGAGCATGACCATTATTACCATCAAAACGAACATGACTACCACGTCTCTTAAGACGATTAAAGATGGTGAATTAATTTCAGGATATGTTATTGTTCTTATGGGTCGTGACTGGTGATTTTTTTATAAGGAGCTCGTTATTTTATTTTGACACTAAAAGGGCTGCAACACAATCAGAATACTCAACAAATTCCCTCATTCTATATTGTTGTTGCAATAATACATGAGATGCCTGGAAAGTTGAAAAAGTTTTTTCCAACTTTTCTTTTTCAATAATAATTGTTCCACAAAATTTTAGCTTTGCTATAATCTGGTGCATAAGAGACTTATATGCAATGTCACTTTTGTAATCTTGGAACCTTAACTTATTCCATTAATCTATTAATGGGGGTAGTATGACTTTCTTCTGATGTCTAAATCTTATTTTAATTTTGTCCCACAAAATCTTGGGATCTTTAGCATTTAAATATTTTATTTGCAATCCATCATCAAGATGGTGCTTGATTATCATATTCACTTTTGACTTTCTCTTTCCCGTTTTATCTGGGTCATTTGTCAATTTTTCAGAATTGTCTCCTTTAAAGATTTTGTTAAGTCCATCACATGTAAGATACTCTATTAAATTATTGTTCTAGGTTATGGAGTTGTTCCCAGTTATGCTTAGAATTTTGAATTGATGCTTAATATTTGACATGATTATATCCACAATTCATATGAGCATAATCAATAAATGCATAAACTAAAAAGAATATCAATTTCTTCAATTATAAAATTCATGACTATATATTATTCAAAGACCTCTACTAATAAACCAAACTATGACTAGTAATGGTGAGACGAAAATCATTATTATAGCTACAAAATCATTACCTAATTCTTCATGCTTGATAATACCGACAAGAAACAAAATAATTACAAGCAGAGTGATGAACAAAATAAGAAATGTAGTCATTTGAAAAAAATATGAATAAATATTTTGAGAATGATGTGAAAGTTATGAAGGAAGATGGAAATATTTATAGAGGTAATTTTGAAAAATGACCGTTATATCATTATTGAGAAAAATATATTTTTTTAAATGTGTTAAAAATATCATCTAGCTGTTACAAGTGTTAAGATAACATATACGTTGAATGAAAACAAAAGATAAAACACATTAGTAATTTAAATGATATTAAATAATTATAAATTATTTCGTGAAATAATCCATTAAATATCAAAGATAGTATGTGCATATGAGATTTTAGACCTCCACTAAATATAAAAGAGTTTTCCATTAAATATAAAAGTTAGTATCTGCATATGGTATTTTAGACATCCGCTAAAATATAAATGTTAATATTTGCATATGAGTCTCAAATTTCCATTAAATATAAAAGTTAGTATTTGCAAATAGGGTTTTAGACCTCCACTAAATATAAAAGTTAGCAACTGTCTATGAAATTCTAAGCCTCCACTAAATATAAAAGTTAGTAACTGTATATGGGGTTTTATACCCCCACACAAAATGTATAACAAAAATAACCAAATTTATTATAGAGCATTTATTGTCAGTTTTCTATAATAAATAGTTAGTATTTGCAAATGGGGTTTTAGACCTCCACTAAATATAAAAGTTAGCAACTGCCTATGAAATTTTAAGCATCCACTAAATATAAAAGTTAGTAACTGTATATGGGGTTTTATACCCCCACACAAAATGTATAACAAAAAGAACCAAATTTATTATAGAGCATTTATTGTCCGTTTTCTATAATAAATAGTAAAATAATAATAACGATAATAGTCACTCTAATTATAAATCACTTGACTGATTGTTACTCCCTCCGTTTTTTATTATAAGTCGTTTTAGACTTTTCACACAGATTAAGAAAAATAATAATTGTTGTATGAAAATGAGAAATTATGAAGTTTTTTACAAAATTATCCTTCATTAATGACATGTGGAATATAAATTTATATAATTGAAATGAGAGAGAATAATAAATATTTAAGGATATAATAGGAAAAATAGCATTAATTATTCATTGGAATTGTAAAACGACTTATATTAAAATACAAAATATTTTTTCAAAACGACTTATAATAAAAAACAGAGGGAGTAGTTTTTTATAACCGGGGCAAAAAAAAATAGTGACAAGATTAAAGAGGTAAATATCAATACTATACTAAGAAAAGTAATGCCTCTGTTCCCATATTAATCCATAGATTACTTTCATTTTAAGGATAAAACTGTCATTACAATTAAATTGAATCTGTCATTAATGTATTAAGTATTTTCATATTTTCATTAATTATTTTTTATGTTTTTACGTATTTTATGCTGCAGACACAATCATCACATAAGTTGCTGCCTCCAATACTCAACCATTTGGTCCAATATCCCATGCGCCAATTTTGATCCTTTCCAACTTCTGAAATCAATTTTTAACAACTTCCAATGAATCCTTCCAACTATTGCCCCTTCGGTTTCTTATACTTCCTCTATATCAATGTCATCCGTAGAAATCCTCCCCAAACATATTTCTTGCTCCATCTTCAACCCTAAAAATTACGAATTTTTTTCTTTCAGCTTTGTCATACCCCAAAATTTACCTCCCATACTTTTCTCATAACAAAAGCAAGGCTCAAATCTCAAAGCATGGCTCATTCACATAATCCAGATAATTCACAGTCAACTGATCCAAATTGAAAGGTCAATTACAATCAAGGCATGATCCAAACCTTAATCATTGGGCAAACATCAAGTATGGAGTGCATAACCATCATTTGATCAAGAATTGATCATGATTCCATTAATAGAAACTCAGAAATGAACAAACATGAAATGGTTCAAATTAGGGTTTCTTAGGAGAAAGTCAACCCAACTTTGACTGGGCATAACTTTCACATGGAACATCAAAAATTCCCCACTCAAAGCCTATCTTGAAGAAAATTGGATTCTCTACAACTTTGTGTCTCACAAGCCAAGGCTAGAAATGCTTCATTTAGAAGATACGAGGCAAAAGATTACAGGTCATTTTTCAGGCATCCTTCAAAAGTAGTTTTTTCCCAGAAGAGATATGATCAAGATAAAAGCTTCAAATGAGAAATATGTTCCAAAGTGGCTTGTAGAGGACCTCTTGAGGTTTCTAAAAAGTATTAGATCTCCCTCATAGCTTAAAAATTGAGTGAGATATGCTTGATCAAAGTTAGGTGATTTTGAGGGACCAAATGTGAAAAAGGAGGGTTCAAAAGGAGAAATTTTGCAAATGGGCCTATGATTTTATGGTACAAACTTGATCCACAAGCCATTATCTTGTCCAAAACAAAAGGGCACGAAATTTATCAAATTAATTGATTTAATATATTTTTTATTTCATTTTTATGATTTAATTAAGTATAAAATCAAATATTATGATACAATATTCATAGGGGCCAATTTCAATTAGTATTAATGGCAAAATATATTGTTAATTTCGTGCATAATCAATATGGAAAGACCAAATGCAAATCATGACCAAAATAGAAAGATTTTTATTCAAGAAAAATCAAATTTTCTCAACAATGGAAAGATTTGATTCAAAGGCCTTTTTGATTCTTTTTTTTGACCTAAATTGCATCTCCTATAAGTACTAAACACAAGGCACAAGGGTTGGGGCGGAAAATTCTGATCAGAGGCAAGAGTGCAAGAACCAAAAAAAAGCTTCAAGAACATCAATTCGGTTTTGGAGAATTTGAAGCTTTCAACAAGAATAAAAGGTTTCAAGAGCTTCTGCAAGGGATTTGGAACGTGTGTGGATCACTTCTCTGCCTCAGCACCCCCAGAATTACCTCATATTTGTCAAGGTGAGTCGTTTTAAAAACCTTCTCGATCCGACCAATATATGCATTCTCAATGATCATTGGCAGTATATTATAATTCATATGATGTTTGTGAACGTTTCTGAATGATTGAATTCAAGTTTGGGTGGTTTGTTCGTGTGTCACCATTAACGGCCGTGTAAGGTTTTTTAGGGTTTTAATTGGGGTTTTTCTGTAAGTGTAAAATTGAGACAAATTGAATATATAAGTGGATTCGCATGGCTTAAACGAGACAATTTCAAGGGTCGCGAAAGATTTATGTGAGTGTATGTTCTGTTCGCTATTTTCGTATTTGATTTGCTACGAGCAAAGCCGTAGCAATCTCGTAGCTAAATTTGCAGACTCTATGTGAAATCTGTGAAGAAGACGACTGCGTGGCAGTACCCCAGTGGTTCGTTTGAATCTCGCGCGCGTGCTTTCCCATTTAGAACCTTTTGTCTTATTTGTTTTACTGAAAGCGTATACTAAACAAAGCGCTTGGCTTGGCTGGTTGGTTGTGAGACGCGTTTGGGAGTGGAGGGTCGCAGGTTCGAGCCCTCCCTCCAACATATTATTTTTCTGTGAAATGTTATGTGATCCAGTGCATACACCTGCACACAGAGCACCATGCACCCCTTAAATCTGGCCTTTAATCTTCACTAGGCTTAGATCTCACGCTCCTGATTCAAGGCCCCATATCATACACCCTCAATATAATCACACTGGATAAAAGTCTCAATGAAATTAATAAATTTTAATTGTTTTGTTTATTTTAACTGAGATACATATTTTCAATATATATTAATTGTATTATAATTATTTTTCTAATAAAATTAATATGTAATAATTATATTAAAAACTCTAATTTGTTGTTCGTTCCGATTAAATCAATTAATCGCTATGGTCAACAATAAATTTTAATTAAAATGTTTATTTAATTAATATGCCAATTAAATTATATTCGATTAAATGGTTGCAACTATTTTATTAGTTGTGATGATTAACCGTCTTCCCTTCAATTTAATTTGTTATTCTTTTTAATCGAATCAATCGATTACGAGGGGTAACAATGCATCTAAAAATCCTATAAAAATTATTAAAATATACCTTAATTCATTATTGGTGATAATCGAATCAATCGATTAAAATTGGTAGTGATGCAAATTTCAAATCTTTTAACTATGGTAATTGAATCAATCGATTATCGCGGTTAATAGTGCCAAATCAGGGTTGTACGCCCTAAATCCTAATAATTCCAAATTCCATTCAAAACTACAATTACAAACCCAAACTGCGATAGGCTGACCAAAAAAAGCCTCTAAAAAAAACATATCAAATCAAATTCCAACTCTAAATGGCGTACAACTCTTCCCGAACTACGTAGACTCTGATCCTCCCTAAGGAGGTACGTAGGCACTTGGCAACAAGGCGAGTCCCCCTCTTCAAAATCTCAATCATGTCCTAAAATTCTGTTTGCCACATTTCTCCCTAATTCCTGCCATGCAACCCTAATCTTTGAATGTTAGCCTTTAGGAAAGGGCTGAGGGTGCCTCATACCTTCCCTCAGCCTGATTATAATAACTTACCCTCAATCTCTTATCTGCGTAGGGTTTCCTATTCGCCCTTCAGAATAGGTGGCGACTCTCTAAGTTAAAATTTTAGGCAGGTTGCTACAGCTGGCGACTCTGCTGGGGACAACACTTTTAGTGAATTATTATGCTCCTAAGGCTTGAGTGGGTTTAGGTTTATGGCTCGTGGTTTATGGTTTAGGGTTTGTGGCGCATTTTAGGGTTTGGCAAACTTGCTATTTTTAGGGTTCGGGGGGAGGTTCATCTTTTAATAAATATTAATGTTTTTATTATTTATTTGTTTTGTTTTTTGTTTATTTGTTCTGCCTTGAAATGTTTAATTATTATATGCATTGCTGCTTTATATTATGTTAAACCCTAAGTGTGGGAGTTAACTTTGAGATCAATAGGGGAGTACGAATCTCCTACGAATCTCACTGATAACTCCACTCGGAGTGGGTTGAGTGTTCGGAAAGGTCCAAAACGAGGCTTGACTTTGTTGAGGGCTGGACTGGATACTTGGCTGATCTCTCCGAGAACCTACCCCAAAAATTCGAACCTCATGGATAAAATGAGTCGTTTTAAAATCCGAAGAGACAAAGAGTCTCGGAGGCTACGAATGACCCCATGAGACCTTCTAGAACCCCCCATAAAAGGTTGGCTCCCTAGAGCCCCCTACGTCGAACCTATGAACTTGGGTTTCTTAAAATATTGTGTTATATATGTTTGATTTGTTTTATATATATATATATATTTGTTTTGTTACTATGATTTTCTTTTTTTGTGTGTTTGCATGCATCATCTCTCATTTGCATCCTCATCATGTTTTATCCACAAAAAAATAGTAAATAAAAAAATATGATATAAATGTAAAAAAATATATTCTATTTGGTGAATGTGTAGGAAGGATGAGCACCAAGAAGACCATTGTTCACCTTTCCGTT